>NC_090654.1:100879419-101179419 GCF_040937935.1 Hyperolius riggenbachi
CAAAAATGATTGCATCTCTTGCCTTTGTCCCCCCTGTGGATTTGGAGGCGGCATTAGATGCAATCAGGTTTGACCTGAGTCCCGATATTCTACCTTTGCTCAGATGGTTCAGTCGGGTTTACATTGGGGTCAGTGAGAGCGGGCTTCGTAAACCGATCTTTCCTCCCTCCCTGTGGTCGGTTTATGAGCGCACTCTTACTGGCTTGGACCGCACAAACAACTATGTGGAGGCAGCGCACCGTTGCCTGCGGTCACATCTGGGATTCGAACACTCGAGCATATGGCAGTTCATTGATGGCCTGCGAGAATTTCAAAAAGGAAGAGACCTGCTATACCAGCAGTATGTGCGCGGGGACCCAGCACAAGACAAAAGAAAGAAATACAAGGATTCGGATAAAAAATTGAAAAAAATTGCAAAGGAATACAATGACAGAACTTTCCATGAATACCTAAGAGGGGCCGCAGCAAATCTTGCCTTAGATTAATGCAAGATATTTAATTAAATTTTTTTTGGAGTAATACAATTTTTATCCAAATCGCTGTATTTCTGTTAACCGCAAAGGAAGGACGGGGACAAGGATTCTGGAAAAAGAACACTTGAGTTGTTTCACATGCCATGTGCTGATTATTTATGATCGAATTTCGATCTACTTACACTGCTCGGCACATGAGTTCTTGGGATAATGACCCACTGAGCCATTTTACTTCACAATTATACCATCTAACATAACATTATATGAGCAAAGCTTCCAAAGCCATGGATCCACACCTGCCTACAATTGGAAAAAATGTTTTTTGGATAAAGCCAACATTAGGGTGGTGTGTACTATTTAATGATGAAAACCCATGGCACCTACTTCATGCAAGTCCAATTAAAATTGCTCTTATTAACAACAGGGTATTCTTTAATACCAGCGCCTCAAGCATAATATTCAAATCTAGACTGCTCAGTTTTGCACGCCATAGATAAACACCGGACCTCCATTTGAAAAAAAAATGGTACTATAAATCCAAAATCAGGGTGGTGTCCACTATTATATGATGAAAACACACGGCACAAACTTCTTGCAAGCCAAATGTAAATATATGTTAATACAAACAGGCTAGTATGTAATACCACCTCCTCCGGCCTAATGTGTCAAGATACACTGCTAAGTTTTGCACGCCATAGATACACACCGGCCTACATTTGCAAAAAAAAGAAAAATTATTATAAAGCCAACATCAGGGTGGTGTGTACTATTAAATGATGAAAACCCATGGCACCTACTTCATGCAAGTCCAATTAAAATTGCTCTTATTAACAACAGGGTATTCTTTAATACCAGCGCCTCAAGCATAATATTCAAATCTAGACTGCTCAGTTTTGCACGCCATAGATAAACACCGGACCTCCATTTGAAAAAAAAATGGTACTATAAATCCAAAATCAGGGTGGTCTCCACTATTAGATGATGAAAACACACGGCAGCAACTTCATGAAAGCCCAATGTAAATATCTACTATTAACAACAAGCTATTATTTTATACCACCTCCTCCAGACTAATATTTACAGCGAGAATGCTAAGTTTTGCAGGCCATAGATACACAATGGCCCACATTTGAAAAAAAAAAGATGTATAATGCAAAAATCAGGCAACTGTATAAGATTTAATGCTGAAAAAACATGGCACCTACTTCATGCAAGGCCAATAAACATATCTATTAATAACAACAGACTATTATTTAATACCGCCACCTACGACATATTAGTTTAAACTACACTGCTAATATTATTGAAAAACAAACAAAACATTTACTTCAAAAACAATTTGCATTATTAATTGTTATAACTGATTACAACACTATTAGTTATAAACATCTTAGATATTGTAAAAAGTAATAATTTTTATGGGAAGATACAACACTATCTTTTGGCATGGTAATAGTACAGTTTTTTAATAATATACATACAGACTACACACAGTACAAAATTTAACTAGAATTTTCTAAAGTCACAACCAGAAGGTGTTGCTTATACAACACTGTCTTATGGCATGGTAGTGGCGAGAGCCAAAGCAATGAGTACAGATGACTCAGCGTGACATAAGTCAGTGGGGTTGTAGGCCACATCTGTTGCTTAGACACTACAGTCTCTTGGCACGTTACTGTAGACAATAGGAATAAGAAGAAACACAGCCTTGCAGACAGCAGCAGGTGTTGCTTATACAACACTGTCTTATGGCATGGTATTGGCGTCAGCCAAAGCAATGAGTACAGATGACTCAGCGTGACATAAGTCAGTGGGGTTGTAGGCCACATCTGTTGCTTAGACACTACAGTCTCTTGGCACGTTACTGTAGACAATAGGAATAAGAAGAAACACAGCCTTGCAGACAGCAGCAGGTGTTGCTTATACAACACTGTCTTATGGCATGGTATTGGCGAGAGCCAAAGCAATGAGTACAGATGACTCAGCGTGACATAAGTCAGTGGGGTTGTAGGCCAAATCTGTTGCTTAGACACTACAGTCTCTTGGCACGTTACTGTAGACAATAGGAATCAGAAGAAACACAGCCTTGCAGACAGCAGCAGGTGTTGCTTATACAACACTGTCTTATGGCATGGTATTGGCGAGAGCCAAAGCAATGAGTACAAATGACTCAGCGTGACATAAGTCAGTGGGGTTGTAGGCCACATCTGTTGCTTAGACACTACAGTCTCTTGGCACGTTACTGTAGACAATAGGAAACATAAAAAACACAGCCTTGCAGACAGCAGCAGGTGTTGCTTATACAACACTGTCTTATGGCATGGTATTGGCGTCAGCCAAAGCAATGAGTACAGATGACTCAGCGTGACATAAGTCAGTGGGGTTGTAGGCCACATCTGTTGCTTAGACACTACAGTCTCTTGGCACGTTACTGTAGACAATAGGAATAAGAAGAAACACAGCCTTGCAGACAGCAGCAGGTGTTGCTTATACAACACTGTCTTATGGCATGGTATTGGCGTAAGGCAAAGCAATGAGTACAGATGACTCAGCGTGACATAAGTCAGTGGGGTTGTAGGCCACATCTGTTGCTTAGACACTACAGTCTCTTGGCACGTTACTGTAGACAATAGGAATAAGAAGAAACACAGCCTTGCAGACAGCAGCAGGTGTGGCTTATACAACACTGTCTTATGGCATGGTAGTGGCGAGAGCCAAAGCAATGAGTACAGATGACTCAGCGTGACATAAGTCAGTGGGGTTGTAGGCCACATCTGTTGCTTAGACACTACAGTCTCTTGGCACGTTACTGTACACAATAGGAAACAGAAGAAACACAGCCTTGCAGACAGCAGCAGGTGTTGCTTATACAACACTGTCTTATGGCATGGTATTGGCGTCAGGCAAAGCAATGAGTACAGATGACTCAGCGTGACATAAGTCAGTGGGGTTGTAGGCCACATCTGTTGCTTAGACACTACAGTCTCTTGGCACGTTACTGTACACAATAGGAAACAGAAGAAACACAGCCTTGCAGACAGCAGCAGGTGTTGCTTATACAACACTGTCTTATGGCATGGTATTGGCGTCAGGCAAAGCAATGAGTACAGATGACTCAGCGTGACATAAGTCAGTGGGGTTGTAGGCCACATCTGTTGCTTAGACACTACAGTCTCTTGGCACGTTACTGTAGACAATAGGAATCAGAAGAAACACAGCCTTGCAGACAGCAGCAGGTGTTGCTTATACAACACTGTCTTATGGCATGGTATTGGCGTCAGGCAAAGCAATGAGTACAGATGACTCAGCGTGACATAAGTCAGTGGGGTTGTAGGCCACATCTGTTGCTTAGACACTACAGTCTCTTGGCACGTTACTGTAGACAATAGGAATCAGAAGAAACACAGCCTTGCAGACAGCAGCAGGTGTTGCTTATACAACACTGTCTTTATGGCATGGTAGTGGCGTCAGCCGAAGCAATGAGTACAGATGACTCAGCGTGACATAAGTCAGTGAGGTTGTAGGCCACATCTGTTGCTTAGACACTACAGTCTCTTGGCACGTTAGTATACACTATAATACAAAAAATAAACACAACCATGCACATACCAGCTGGTGGTGATTATACACCACAGTTAGTGAGATTTTGATAGTTTAAAAGAAAAAAAAAAAAAAATACACTACTCTCTCAAAGCATGGTACTGAACATACTATCCCAAAATAATATTGACCACAACACTAACATTAGAACTTCTAGGGAATTTGAATACTATGTAAATTATGTATTTGAATTGCATGGGGTTTTTAAAGGTTATATTAAAGATGTAAAATGATAAAAAAAGGATATATATTAAAGATATATAAGAGAATTCTGTTTATGAGAAATGTTTTAATTGTATTACATCCAAATACTGTATGTGATATAGCAGTTGTATGGAATGGTGATTAAAATAAAGTAATACATAAGAAAGTTTAAATAAAGATATTGTACTGAAGTATGTGTTTCTTGGTAATTCTTGTAGAATTTAAGGTTTAGTACGTTAACAATACTACAATGATAGGCAAAAGCCATAACTCTATCGTGTGTAGGTACACTGTCAACTAGTCAGCCATTGAAGAGGTGTTTTGAGAAAGTGAGTCATGTTACTATTTGGAATATCAGCCCACACATACACAGTTACATTGTCATATATGTGTAAGTTATGTAAAAAACTAAGTTAGAATTTGACACAAAAAATGGAGGTGTACATGTATGCTGTAAAGGGAAATATAAGGACATGAATTATAGAAACCAGGAGAAAAAAAATTTTAGACAATACTACAGTTAAAAAATTATTACGAGGATTAAACAAATAGTAACGAGTGACACAAGGAGCACAGAGGTTTGCAGCCAGAGGTTTACATACAAGATGAATAAAGAAGAGAACACAACTACAAAAGGGGTAATACAACGAGGGACATAAGGTGAAGTGACATTAGTAAATTAAAACGTTAAAAAGCTGCAATACATCGAAAGAAATTACACACGGGAATGGAATCAACAGAGTTAAAGATGAAAATATTTATAAGAAGAGTGGAAAATACAAGTGTCACAAGAACAGTAGGCACTGGAAATTAAAAGTTTAGGAAATAATTTTATCACAAGTAATATAATACCACTGTCACAAGAAGAGTGGGCACTGAAAATTAAAAGTTTCGGAAATAATTTTATCATAAGTAAGATAATACCACGTATTTCGGAAATTATATAACATTGGATTTGTAATTTAGTACAAAAATTTCAGCTAAAAAAATTATGTAAGGATTTATTGTAAATTATGTTTTATAAATCAATTAGTAGCGTACATTTGTGAAATAGTGATTTATTGTACATATTAAAATAATAATTAATTGGTGGACAGATTTTTAAAGTGTTCATATAATGATTAAACAGAAATAGTATATAAACGTTAAAGTATTTATGTAGTTAAACATATATATAAATTTGCAATAGAAAAATCGAAATAGGGTGTGAAAATTCATGAAATACTATTTAAGGTTTATTAGTTGTATAAACTCTGTATTAACATCTGCGCCCTTTTTTCACGGTTGAAATGAAAATATGAAGGTTTAAGAAAAGAATGCTTATAAAATAATTTAGAAGGTGTTTTTTAAATCATTAAATGAAGATTTGTTAATATGCATGTAAAACAGTAATTTATATGTTTGTAAAGGTAAAATGAGGATTTGTGTATGTATAAAACCTATATTAACACAGGCGCCCTAATTTCCCGTTAGGCGCCAGATAAACGCTAATTAATATGGCCGTCTATGGCGGCGCCCTTTTTGTCCACTAGCCCCATGCGCCCAAATTTCCCAGCTCCGATTTTTATATATGCTGATTGTAGGGGGGCTAGCTGCAGTAGCTCAATCCCCTGGGTGTGTCCCTGGAAATAAGAGACAGTTGACAACAATTGTACAGGCAGCTGCTAGGAAAATACAAGTCCTGGCATAACTGTCTGGCAGGGAATGCAGAGATATCTCAATAACAATTTAATTTTGGTTATGGTTCTTTATTAAAAAACAACACATAAAATAAATTGATTAAAAATATGCGAGCGACAGACCTCAGTGTGCACATGGCTGGCCAGCATTAGATAACGTACTCCCCCATGAACGATAGCTGCAGCATAAAATGAGTCCCTACTCAGCCAATGCTGGATCATTACTTTTGCCAACACACAGCACTTTGCATCACGGAAATCAAGGCCCGGATTTACGTCACATAAGCCTATAGGCACCCTAGACTTTGCACTTTATGAACCTACAAACCCCAGCCAAACTGCACTGCAAATGTGCTGACTGGCTTTAATATCAGGTAGCCAGAGGTACCCTCAGTATTAAGTAGCTAGAGGTGACTCAAAGTATTAGGCAGCTAGAGGTGCCCCCAGTTAAAGGTAGGTCTCGTCAGTGGAATACATATGGAAGGAGAGAGGGAGGCACCTTCCATCATCAGGCGCCTGTAGGCATGTGCCTACAGTGCCTTATGGTAAACCGGCCCTGCGGAAACCGGAATTCCACTTAGGCTTCAACTCAATACTTCCACATTGAAATGGGAAATCCCGGCATTACCAGCAAGCGGTTGGGGCGTCTCGGTATCTTGTGCCTGGCTCCCAAAAAACATTTGGCGTTGGAGTGAAGCCTGGAGAGACTGCTGCTGCATGCTTTTTGGGGGAAGGGGTGGGAGTATATCTGGGTATCTTTACTACTGAAGGAGGTGGTCATCTGGCTACCTATACTGAGGAGAGGAGGTCATATGGCTAACTATACTGGGTAGAGGCGGTCATCTGGCTTCCTATACTGGGGGGATGCCGTCATCTGACTACCTATACGTGTGTGTGGGGGGGGGGGAGGTTTGAGATGCTTTTGGTAAGGGGCGGCTGGTATCAGTGGGCCATGGGCGGTAAAAAGTATGGCCCGGGTCCTGGAAGTCCTAATATAATTACAGCGTAATTAGCATAGTAATAAAACTTTCTATGCCATTGTTATGCTTTTCATAGGCCTTATTCGTTATGCTTATTAGCAATGCCCTTTGAGTAGTTAAAATGAGCGGCCTTCTTTTTCATAAAAAAAATAGAAGTTGTGGATATGAATTCCATAAAGCACAATCTGTTAAGAATAGCTGCAGGTGTTACCTCAAAAATCTGCTTTGTTTGCCTATGCCTAAAAACGACTCTGGTTGGTGATGTCACTTCTGACAGGACTTTGCACATCGTCGTTTGTGGTTTTTTTTTTATATTTTATCTTCACATCTGTATCCTTCATATGCACCAATAGAAATACTTTAACAAATACTTCTTTGAATTTTCACACCAAATTGCTGACAGGGCTCCTCATCTGTGACGACTGACAGCCACCAGTGATCTTCTGCCAAGATAAATGAGAGGGACAGAGGAATAGAGAACAGAAGACTGCAAGAATACAAAAGCAAAACAAGAACATATACACATGAAAATGAGAAAAATGAGACAAAAATATACAGAAGAAGATGATGTCACAGAAGGATATAAAGCATGAAAGATACAGATTTACTATAAATACGAAAATAAAGATGAGAAAAGAAGGTATTTTTAAAAATGACTTTATTTAAAATAAAGATTTGTGTTAATGCTTAAAGGAAACCCGAGGTGAAAATAAACTGATACGAAACAATTGTTTCTATCTTCCTACTCCTAAAAATGATTTTTTTTTTTTTTTTAGAATCCTACAGTTTTATTTTCTGTGTATCAGCAAAAGAAAAAGTATGTTGTATTGTTTCATATTACTGATACAGTCTTTCATTGTCCCAGAAGCTAAAATGTATGAACTACTGACCTTTTTATCTTTCCCCTGCACTCAGATTCTATTATCTTCCAGGAAACAGTTTTATGACGGCAATTCCTTATCAGTTACCAAACACACAAAGGGAAATACTCACTCCCAAACAGTTCTCTGCTGCTTATATAAAGCCTGCAGGCTGCTTATAAGCCAATAAGAAGTGCACACACACGTTACACCTAGTTTGCAGTAATCAATAGCAAGGGCTGAGCAATTCAGCCAGTCGTTGGAGAGGGCTTCAATTGCATATAGACAATGGCTATATGGCCAGCAGGGGGCATCAGCGTGCAGGATATTCCCTCTCATCTGCCCCCTCCTAACTAAACTGCATGGGAATCTACAATAAAATTTAAAAAAATACTGTAGCGTGGATCGGGGGGTTTGTCCTAGAGCTGCGCAGCCGCACACGCAGCAGGTGCGGACTGCGCAGCCACGGCCAGCTCCAGCGGCCATATTGGCAGAAGCAAGAGAGCCCGACCCGGGCCCTGCGGTCGTGACAGGCCGGGGGGTCTATTGAGCGGCGGGGACCCGGCGGAATGACACGGAGGGCGCGGATGGCGTCCTCCATGTCTTTTAAAGAGATGCAGGTACTTCACTTTTTTAACTTTTTTTTTAATAATTTGGCCTCGTAAGTCCTTTAAGAAAACAGATCTCCACTCTTTACAGCTTTCCTGCTTGTATGATTTACTAGTAAATCTGGGGAATTTTCCATCCAGGCTAGTTCACTGATTGTAGGTATAAATTCTACTACTTTGTGTAAATAATATGCTTCCTTATCTCTTCTTCTCAGAGCCCAGTGAAAGTTAGAAATGTGTACTTTAGCATCTGTCAGTTTATCAGGGCTGATACCACTTAGACCGCATTTCTACCAAGTTCCCATCTGAAAATGTCTAATGTTACCAATACCACACGGATGAATCACATTCCTTCCACTCTGTTGTACAACTGATGGCAATTCTCAACACTGATATTGTCACAAACATTACTGACGCCCGTTTAATATCCTTATCTTTCAAAGTCGCACAAATACACCTAACCATGAGCAGGACGTTATTATTAATGCAAAGGAGACGTTAAGGTGGCTATACATCAGGCAACTTGGCAGCCGTTCGACCATCCGATATCGGATTAAGTCGGATTAAAATTGGTGCAGCCAAGTGCATGCCCAATCAACTATGTGACCAATATTGGGCTGAAATTGGTTGCATGAATCTGTCGAGCATGCTGCAAAATCTAGGGAGAGCTTGCTCAATCAGGTGTGGTAACAGCAATCGATATTGGGATGAGCAATGAACACAATGAAACCCCCGACGCTCAGTGGCGTAACTAAGGAGCTGTGGGCCCCCGATGCAAGTTTTACAATGGGGTCCTCCAAGCACTCTATATATAACAATTGTCTCTCCCCTAATGTGCAATATGCCCTCCCCCGCAGTGCCCAGTGCACTAAACATTACCTGTCCGTGTCCGCCCCTTGCTCCGGGCGCAGCCCTTGGTCCATGCACGCACCCCACGTAGTTGCTGTGTGACATCACATACGCGCCCACGTGTACGTCGGCAACCACACAGGGCTCGTGTATGGATGAAGGATGGAGCCAGCGACGGACAAGCGGTGGCCATGGACATGTAATGTATAGAGCACTGGGCACTCGGAGGGCACATTGCACATTTGGAGGCAGATATGGTGTCACAAGCCCGATTCCATATCAATTTTGCATGAAATTGATCGGGAATCGGCCTGTGGTGTATGGGCAACGGACAGATCACTCTTTAATGAGACTCATTAGAGAGAGATTTGTCTCTTGGTCAAATCTGCCCATCATCACTAGATGTATGGGCACCTTTACAGTTTTCTAGCATGACTTTAACCAAGATTTAAATTTTAGAGACGGTAGATTAAGCCTTATTAAAATGTACAGGGGATATTGCCTGGCAGGGATTGGTACCCAATCCTTTGGTTGACATTACAGGGCCGACAATGCACAGATGTGTTGCTAACCTACAGGCTAACAACGTGTTCTGTTGCTATGCAGGTGGGTGGAGGGCTGATGGAGCAGTACGGTTGTGATGTCACCCATCAGGCAGGGTGGGTAAGAAGAACAAAACTTTTGGCTGTCAATCGGCCAAATCAATCCCCCTGGCTGATCGTTGGCCAAGGCATTGGGCGCCACTTTATACAAGCTAGATGCAAGGCAGAGGTGTTAGCTATCGGCTGCCTCGACCAAGTTTCATCTAGCACGTGGACGAAGCTCTAAGGTTGAGAACAGGTAGGAGGCGCCCGGTCAAGATTAGTAGTGACAGCTAAATTGCTAGAACTGTGTAATAGATAGCTGAGATGCCGCCGCAGCAGTGAGCAGCATGGCGGCTGTCTCAGCCGGCGGCCTCCGCCGCGCAATTACATGGTGGAGTTTTGCCTGGTCCTTCAGTTGCACATAGACTGAGGGCTACGCGCGCGTGCGCCAGGCATCAGGACCTTTATGTGAATAGAAGGGGAGTCAGCTGATTGGCCGGTCAGCTGACTCCAGCAGTGCTCCTGATTGGCTGAGTGACTGGGGCGGCGCTGTGGGGCGCTCTCAGTATATATAGGACCTTCCTGTCAGTAGCTCCTCGTCTGCTGTTGCAAATGCTATGTGTTAGCACTCAGACCTTAGTCAGATCCCAAAGTGTGCTAGAACCAGCAGGAGCTGGGGATCCACACTTAGTCAGATTCTGTTGATAGCTAAAGTACTAATTGAATTGTATTATTTGTTATGACCTTCTGCTAGCCTTGACTACTCTTCTGCCTACTGATTCTGTGATTCTGCCTCTCTGATCCTGTTGCCGACTCAGCCTGAACACTACTCTGATTAAGCCTTCTGTCTTTGTACCGTATCTGTCTGTTTGTTGCCGAATCTGCTTGTCTGACTCTCCTGCCCTCACCAGTGAGCCTAGTCCCTGGTGAGGGATTCTCTGTACAGCTTAATCACCTGCTCCTCAGGTGACCAGTATCTGCAGTACAGTCTTAATCACCTGCTCCTCAGGTGACTAGTAACCACGGTACTGTCCTCATCACCTGCTCCTCAGGTAATTAGGAGCTGTAATACAGTCTTGATCTCCTGCCCCTCAGGTGATCCCCTGCTGCAGTACAGCCTGCATCATCCGCTCCACAGGTGATCAGTACACGTTGTCTTACTGTGCACCACCCGCTCCTCGGGTGAACTGATTACTAGTTCATCTGCATCTCCGGCTTGCTGGAGTGCTGATCCCTGTGATCTATAGAGATATCTCCCTCTACTAGCTCCTCTGGGGAAGTTGGTATCTCTATCTGTACTACTGTTGCACCAAACACCTATCTTTACATCTGGTTGTCCTGTGTCTTGCTATACTAGCATTATTGGTGATTCTGCAGATCACTACATAATCAGGTATAGCATCTGTATTATTGGTGATACTGCAGATCACCAATAATCAGAAAATATGTTCTTGCTGACACCAATCGTTACAAACTGGTTCTATTTTAATTTCGTTAAAGTAAGCCTACTTACTTGGCGCCCGGATTCTCGATACTCCTACACCACAGGCACTTTTATTGACCTGAGGAAGCGCGTTGTCTAGTGCACCAATAAAATTGATCTCTTAACCTTGAACTTCTACCTGTGTCATACATCTACAAGGTAGGACGATTTGACTCTGCCATTGTTGAATCTTGTTGCATAGAAATTAAAATAGAACCAGTTCTCGCAATTTAGCTGTCACTACTAACCTTGACCGGGCACCTCCTACCTGTTCTCAACATAGCCTACACCCCTTATGTATTAAGGGCGATCAAGTCGAGGGTCCTCGACTAACGAATCACTTTTTTTGGAGCAGCAACCGTCTAGGAACCCAAAGGCCAAGTGGGGTCGGTTTCTCTCCACCTGCTATTACGAGTGGTTGCCTTTACTGCAACCCATCTATGTGAGTATAATCTCTATTGTTTTAGAATTTACCCTGATCCACTAACAATATTGCACCAGATTGGGCTCCCGGATTTGTCTATGTTTTCTCCTCCACTATCACTCTGAAGCTCTAAAGTGCCCATTAATGGTACAATATTTTCCTCATATACGATTATTCATTCAGATTTGCGGTATGGTAAGTAATCAGAAGGTTATTATCGAGTGTTCCCATAAACAGGTCGATTAGCTGGCGATTCCAAAAGTGCTAAGCTAATGAAAGTCAATGGGGCAAACCATTGTGAATAAACTGGATAAATCTCAAATCTGAAAAGAACCATCACCCGAAAAGCAGGAGGAACAGCAAAGCTAAATGACCAGGATGGAGCCTCAGTGAAACTAGTTGGACTGGTACAGTGAGCACCCACGTGGTCATCCTGGTGTCTACCTCCTCCTTCATCCTGGTAAGCTAAACTGTGTCTACTATCATATCTCTTCATTGACTCCTTTGCACTTTTTACCAATACCTTGAGGGCCCTTTCACACTGCCGTGGTGCACTGCAGAAAATTGCCACACTGCTACCGCAGCCTAATGCAACCCTATGGGGAAGTTCATACTTCCCACGTTGCAGTGCCCTGCGCCAGAAGTGCCAAATTTAACGCAAGCGCAGAACTACGTTTCTGTGCGGGACCTGCGGCGATCTACGTCGGCCCGGAAGTCATGTTAATCTATGGTGAAGTGTTTTTTTTTTAAAGTTGGTGTTGCGACGTCACAGCACGCATGAGCGAAAGCATATTTTAACAATACGCTTCCATGCACTTCCACATACCTGAAGCAGGAAATGACCACAAGTGTGCGTTGCTTCCTGTTTGGAAAATTGCCAGACAGGGAACACTGTGTACTAACGCAGTGTTCCCTGAAGGCCTGTTTTTGGCGGTGTGATACGGTGCGCCCGCCAAGCCGCAACACTACCGCCAGTTTGCAGTGTGAAACCAGCCTCAGGGTTTGTTGTACAGCCTGATTCTGCCACCCTTTATATGTATATAGTTGCAGTCTGTTTGCACATTTGCAATTTTAGGGTTAACCCAACTCTTTTGCATTGGTCACTTTCAGATCACTTCTGTTCATAACAGACCACAATGTTTATTGATTTTTTGCACAGATCACTTTACATGATTCCACTGACCTGTGCAAAACCCTTATGCATATAACCATTATGACTTTACGCAGATAATAATATTTTGTGTATTGAAATCATTGAATTGCTTATATACAGTATTTTTGAATGTGGAGCAAGAGTGTGTATATTATAGAAGCTACTTACTAGATATTGCATACCCTGGGGCTCCCCATTGGTCCACTGTCTGGACCAATGAAAATCCTCATTGGTCCAGACAGTGAACCAATGGGTAGCCCCAGCGGGAGCTTTAAAGATGCTTTGCCATGGCTCAGAGAATATTACAGCGATGGGAGTTGCGGCGAGGGGCGGTGGAGAATTGCTCGGGGCCGGAGGTGCCTGGCTGAGCTGCACAGACAGACCAACAGGAGCTCTTGGGTCTCCTTTATTAAAGGAGAACCCCAGATGCAGTGGCTGAAGATGCATGTTACATACCTCCCAACATTTTAACAACAGAAAATGGGACACTTAGGCTACACCCCTAACCACACCCCCAATGCCCCTAGACACGCCCACCATTTTAAAAACATTTTTTACAAATATTTTTATTTTAATTAATATTTTCAATATTACTCCTGAAAGGGGTGGAGGGGAGCGTGCAGGTGCCCGTGGGTGGGGGGGGGGGGACGAGCGTGCGGGTGCCCGTGGGTGGGGGGGGAGCGTGTGGGTGCCCGTGGGTGGGCAGAGAGAAGGGAAAAAACTGATCGAGGCACCAGCCGCCGGGATCTGTATGCGGGATGGATTGTTGCCGCAATTTCTCTCTCCCTCCCTCTCTCCCTATGTGCCCCCCAGTGTCGTCCCCCACCTGCCTGCAGAGCTAAATGCGGAGCGGGCTGTCATTTAATGGTCTTACCATTGCCGTGCGTTTCATCTGCTCTTCTCGGCTTCCTGATTCCTGTGACGTCACAGGAAGCAGGAAGCCGAGAAGTGAAGATGAAACGCACGGCAATGGTAACTTTGGGAAGACCATTAAAAATGACAGCCCGCTCCGCATTTAGCTCTGCAGGCAGGTGGGGGACGACACTGGGGGGCACATTAGGAGGGAGGGAGAGAGAAATTGCGGCGGCAATCCATCCTGCATACAGATCCCGGCGGCTGGTGCCTCGATCAGTTTTTCAGGGGGGGCAGCGCGGGATGGCGGGAGGGCCCCCCCAAATCGGGACAGTCCCGATCAAATCGGGACTGTTGGGGACTATGTTGTTAGCGTGTTTAGACCTGCTTTTTGCAGGTCTAAGCTAACGCTCATGTCTGATGGGGAGCATCACTTCCCTGCAGCATGAAAAGTGTAATAAGATAGGGTGTAAAGAACTCAAAAGAAGCAATTTTTTAACACCCTGTCTAGGGTTGAAGGAAGTTGGATCAAGGAATGTTATTGTCGCCTGATTATCGGACTCACCGGCGTTTAACACAGGGGAGTCTGGCAATTGCATAAGGCCCAGTGTCTCTTTACAGCTCTAGTTCCTGAAACCGTTACTCTAATGATCAATTAACATTCGTTAAAGGAGACGGTAAGCTAACATGTGCCTGAGGCTTTCAAAAATTCTTGTCATTCATCAGTAATTGTCAGTCATCAGTTTGTGTCTGCTTTACATCAGAGTGTATATTATTTGGAGTGTATATTATTTGGTTCTCTTCTGAGACTTACTATTAGAAAAATGCCAGAAGATACAGTATTGCAGCAGCAAAATGTAGAAAATATCTGCATTCCCCATAGCAGCTTGTAACTTTATTCAACAAATCCAGTGAAACAGGAAGCAAGTGAACACTGAATTATATGCCTCACACGCCACCTGGCTCTTACTCATGGAACTGCACAGCTATTATGCCCTCTGGCACTTACACCTGGAACTGCACAACTGGAAATACAGTGGTGTGAAAAACTATTTGCCCCCTTCCTGATTTCTTATTCTTTTGCATGTTTGTCACACTTAAATGTTTCTGCTCATCAAAAACTGTTAACTTTTAGTCAAAGATAACATAATTAAACACAAAATGCAGTTTTATATGATGATTTTTATTATTTAGTGAGAAAAAAAACTCCAAATCTACATGGCCCTGTGTGAAAAAGTGATTGCCCCCCTTGTTAAAAAATAACTTAACTGTGGTTTATCACACCTGAGTTCAATTTCTGTAGTCACCCCCAGCCCTGATTACTGCCACACCTGTTTCAATCAAGAAATCACTTAAATAGGAGCTATCTGACACAGAGAAGTAGACCAAAAGCACCTCAAAAGCTAGACACCATGCCAAGATCCAAAGAAATTCAGGAACAAATGAAAACAAAAATACTGTAATTGAGATCTATCAGTCTGGTAAAGGTTATAAAGCCATTTCTAAAGCTTTGGGACTCCAGCGAACCACAGTGAGAGCCATTATCCACAAATGGCAAAAACATGGAACAGTGATGAACCTTCCCAGGAGTGGCCGGCCGACCAAAATTACTCCAAGAGCGCAGAGAAAACCCATCCGAGAGGCCACAAAAGACCCCAGGACAACAGCTAAAGAACTGCAGGCCTCACTTGCCTCAATTGAGGTCAGTGTTCACGACTCCACCATAAGAAAGAGGCTGGGCAAAAACGGCCTGCATGGCAGATATTCAAGGCGCAAACCACTTTTAAGCAAAAAGAACATTAAGGCTCGTCTCAATTTTGCTAAAAAAACATCTCAATGATTGCCAAGACTTTTGGCAAAATACCTTGTGGACCGACGAGACAAAAGTTGAACTTTTTGGAAGGTATGTGTCCCGTTACATTTGGCGTAGAAGTAACACAGCATTTCAGCAAAAGAACATCATACCAACAGTAAAATATGGTGGTGGTAGTGTGATGGTCTGGGGTTGTTTTGCTGCTTCAGGACCTGGAAGGCTTGCTGTGATAGATGGAACCATGAATTCTACTGTCTACCAAAAAATCCTGAAGGAGAATGTCCGGCCATCTGTTCGTCAACTCAAGCTGAAGCGATCTTGGGTGCTGCAGCAGGACAATGACCCAAAACACACCAGCAAATCCACCTCTGAATGGCTGAAGAAAAACAAAATGAAGACTTTGGAGTGGCCTAGTCAAAGTCCTGACCTGAATCCTATTGAGATGGTGTGGCATGACCTTAAAAAGGCGGTTCATGCTAGAAAACCCTCAAATAAAGCTGAATTACAACAATTCTGCAAAGATGAGTGGGCCAAAATTCCTCCAGAGCACTGTAAAAGACTTGTTGCAAGTTATCGCAAACGCTTGATTGCAGTTATTGCTGCTAAGGGTGGTACAAACAGTTATTAGGTTCAGGGGGCAATTTCTTTTTCACACAGGGCCATGTAGGTTTTGAGTTTTTTTTCTCACTAAATAATAAAAACCATCATTTAAAACTGCATTTTGTGTTCAGTTATGTTATCCTTGACTAATAGTTAACAATTTTTGATGAGCAGAAACATTTAAGTGTGACAAACATGCAAAAGAATAAGAAAACAGGAAGGGGGCAAATAGTTTTTCACACCACTGTAAGACCTTAGTGGAGGAAAGACCTAAATGGTCACACCCCCAAGAAGAAATACCTTCTGAATTTAAAGAGTAAACATTTCTGTTAACAATAACTTCAATTTAACAATGCTTTTTCTCCTTCTGAGTCCACATTAGAATAGATTTGAAAGCAAGACTCTTGAGAGGGCTGACAGACAATCATATACTCCACCTCAAGCAGGGTTAAAGATCCAGTAAATGTTGCAATATCTTTTTTGAGATCTCACTGGACGTAAAATGGTACAAAGCAGGTTCAGGCTTAACAGGTAACTAACTGCCTAAGCAGGTAACTATGCCAACACCACAGCTAGAGACCAAAGTTAGGTTTATCTCCACATGATCATGGTTGGATTCTAGGCAAGGTCACAAAGGCCATGGCCTATGACACCATGAAGGAAAGGGTGGACAGCGGGCTGGCAGTCAAGCTACCAAACATGTGAACTGCAGCAGCCGGCATGTGTCTGGGACTAGAGTTGGGCCGAACGGTTCGCCTGCGAACGGTTCCATGCGAACTTCAGTGGTTCGCGTTCGCGTCCCGCAGGCGAACTTTTGCGGAAGTTCGGTTCGCCCCATAATGCACCATGAGGGTCAACTTTGACCCTCTACATCACAGTCAGCAGGCCCAGTGTAGCCAATTAGGCTACACTAGCCCCTGGAGCCACTCCCCCCCCTAATAAAAGGCAGGCAGCGGCGGCCATTACGCTCACTCGTGTGCCTGCGTTAGTGAGAGTAGGGCGAGCTGCTGCAGACTGTCTCTCATAGGGAAAGATTAGTTAGGCTTAGCTTGTTCCTGGCTGCATACCTGTTCTGTGAACCCACCACTGCATACCTGTACTGTGAACCTACCACTGCATACCTGTTCAGTGAACCTGCCACTGCATACCTGTTCTGTGAACCCACCACTGCATACCTGTACTGTGAACCCACCACTGCATACCTGTTCAGTGAACCCACCACTGCATACCTGTACTGTGAACCCACCACTGCATACCTGTTCAGTGAACCCACCACTGCATACCTGTTCAGTGAACCCACCACTGCATACCTGTTCAGTGAACCTGCCACTGTATACCTGTTCTGTTCAGTGAACCCGCCACTGTATACCTGTTCAGTGAACCCGCCACTGCATACCTGTTCTGTGAACCCACCACTGCATACCTGTTCTGTTCAGTGAACCCGCCACTGCATACCTGTTCTGTTCAGTGAACCCGCCACTGTATTCCTGTTCAGTGAACCCACCACTGCATACCTGTTGTGTTCAGTGAACCCGCCACTGTATACCTGTTCTGTCATTCAGCTACATCAGCCAGGTGACCATATGGGCTGTAAAGCCACCAAAACCTGCACTCTCGCCATGGTGCGCACCAGTCCAGCACGGCCGCCACTACACAAACAGCTGTTTGCGGTGCGTTACACGGTGAGTTTGGTGTGTCAGTGTGAAGCAGTACCTTAATTACACTACCTGATTGATGTATACACATGCAAGATGTTTTAAAGCACTTTAGGCCTGTCATTTAGCATTCAATGTGATTTCTGCCCTTAAAACGCTGCTTTGCGTCAAATCCAGATTTTTCCCTGGGACTTTTGGCATGTATCCCACTCCTCCACCTGGGGGTCCAGGTGTTAGACCCCTTGAAACATCTTTTCCATCACTTTTGTGGCTAGCATAATTTTTTTTTTTTCAAAGTTCGCATCCCCATTGAAGTCTATTGCGGTTCGCGAACTTTTCGGCGAACCGAACTCTCCGCGAAGGTTCGCGAACCGAAAATCGGAGGTTCGGCCCCACTCTACTGGGACTTAGGGGGTGAAAAGGCAGCAAACTTGGGCAGGTCATTTTGTATATAAGTACAGTGGGATGCGAAAGTTTGGGCAACCTTTTTAATTGTCATGATTTTCCTGTATAAATCATTGGTTATTATGATTAAAAATGTCAGTTAAATATATCATATAGGAGACACACACATTGATATTTGAGACGTGAAATTAAGTTTATTGGATGTACCAAAAGTGCGCAATAATTGTTTAAATAAAATTAGGCAGGTGCATAAATTTGGGCACTTTTGTCATTTTATTGGCGCCAGGTGTGTTGCTGACAGATTGCTGTGTACTCCTACTTCTACTGCCTGAGGAAGCGGGCTTATACCCGCGAAACGCGTTGTGTATCTATACCCTGGAGTGTACCAATAAATATTATTTTGATTATATTACACAGCTTTTTGTGTTTGCTTGGAGGGGGCGGAGCCACCATAGCCTCCTCAGCGAATTTTTAACTTTTTAATTACTGTTTTTATCCTGTTGGCGCCTCTGTTCAGCTCATGATGCACAGTGACTCCATGTGCAGCAAGATGATGTTGTAGGTCTTTGGTGCTGGTCTGTGGGTTGACTGTAACTGTTCTTACCATTCGTCGCTTCTGTCTATCCGAAATTTTTCTCGGCCTGCCACTTCGAGCCTTAAAGGGACTCCGAGCTCATAAAAAAAATGAAAGTTGTACTCACCTGGGGCTTTCTCCAGCCCAGTGCTGGTCGGGAGGTCCCACGACGGCGTCCTGGCTCTTCTCCTTTAATCGCGCATGCGCAGTACTTTCACGCCGGCCGCCGTGATGACGCGAGGCGGCCGGCGTGTGACGTAATCCGCGTCATATGCGGAAGGAGCAGCCCGACACTCTGCTGAGTGTCGCCCGGGCTGCGGCCTGTCAGCCATTCCGGAGCGGGGAGAAGGAGAAGAGCCAGGATGCCGTCGTGGGACCTCCCGACCAGCACTGGGCTGGAGAAAGCCCCAGGTGAGTACAACTTTCATTTTTTTTATGAGCTCGGAGTCACTTTAACTTGAACTGAGCCTGTGGTCTTCCATTTCCTCAATATGTTCCTAAGTGTGGAAACAGACAGCTAAAATCTCTGAGACAGCTTTCTGTATCCTTTCCCTAAACCATGATGGTAAACAATCTTTGTCTTCAGGTCATTTGAGAGTTGTTTTGAGACCCCCATGTTGCTACTCTTCAGAGAAAATTAAAAGAGGATGTAAACTTAAAATTGACCCCCTTAAATACTCTTTATCATAATTGGATTCACCTGTGTATGTAGGTTAGGGGTCACTGAGCTTACCAAGCCAATTTGAGTTCCCATAATTAGTTCTAAAGGTTTTGGAATCAATAACCTGCCTAATTTTATTTAAAGGGGAACTTCAGCCTAAACAAATATACTGTAATTAAGTTACATTAGTTATGTTCATTAGAATAGATAGGTAATATAATCTTTTACCCACCCTGTTTTAAAAGAACAGGCAAATGCTTGTGATTAATGGGAGCTGTCATCTTTGTCATGGGGGCAGCCATCTTTTTGGTTGAAAGGAGGTGACAGGGAGCATAAGACACCGTTCCAACTGTCCTGTGTCCTGATAACCCCTCCCAGCTGCACACACTAGGCTTCAAATCTCAAATTCAAAATGTAAAAAAAAATAAATTGCACCAAAACAGCAGAACGAGAAAAACAACATAAAAAATCCCATCATGCTTTGCACAGCATAAGGGGAAAACTGCCCGGGCAGTTTTCTTCTGTGCAGCTAAAAATGAGGCTTGTATAAGAGAAACAAAGTTCTGATGTTGTGAAACTGTTAAAGAAACACCAGGCATTTTCAGTGCTGCTGAGTCGATTTTTAGTCTGGAGGTTCACTTTAAACAATTATTGCACACTTTCTGTAAATCCAATAAACTTAATTTTACTTCTCAAATACCACTGTGTGATCCTCCTACATGATATATTTAACTGACATTTTTTATCGTAACAACCAACGATTTATACAGGAAAATCATGACGATTAACAAGGTTGCCCAAACTTTCGCATCCCACTGTATATACTGTATACACTGGCATAACAATAGGGGATGCGACCCCTGCCGTCGCGGGGGGCCCAGGGCCCCCCTAGGGCCCCGCTCGGGGACTTTTGGGGGGCAGGAGGGGTCGCAGCATAAGAGGAGAGCTGTGGGCGCAGATAGGTGGGGAGGGGGAAATCCCCCCCCCCTCACCTCGGGCACTCCTCTCAGCGCTCCCCTCCTGCAAGCAATCATTGGTGGTGCTCGTGGCAGCCGCGGCGGCGGCGGCAGGCAAGCTGAGCACATACCTCCTTCTGGCCGGAGGTCTCCGATCACTAAGTGCTTCATAGAACTTCCTGTTTACACAGGAAGTTCCATAAAGCACTTAGTGATCGGAGACCTCCGGTGTTGCTCAGCTTGCCTGCCGCCGCCGCGGCTGCCACGAGCACCACCAATGATTGCTTGCAGGAGGGGAGCGCCACCACCAATTCAGGTAGATAGACCGAGCCATAGAAATTGATTTTTGGTGCCTTAGAGGTAAAAAAAGAAAAATTTCCCACAATGCAATGAGGTTCACAGACTTTACATTTTCAGAGCAATGGCCCTGACATCACATTGCGATTTCACCTCAACAATATCAGTCATACAGAGGTCCCTAAAAATCAATTTGAGAAAAGGTAAGGTTATCTTGTGGGAAAGGGAAAGGGAGTCATTCCTAAGAGGCCAGAGCGAAGCAGTCCCAAATCGGTTAAAAGAGAAACTTCAGACACTTCTATCTGCTATTTTTGAAGTCTGCGAGTTCCTTCTTTTTAATATCAAAACTGTCCTGATTTGCTTCAAGCCTCTGTCTGAAAGGCAATCATGACTGCATGTTTCTGTAATGAATTCTTGCACAGATTCAAATCTTACTCTGTGGTGCAATTATGTGACAGCGAATCCTCTGGTGTAACTCATTTCCCCTAGGCAAACATTATTTGTAACAGAAACTTCTCACTTTTTGATAAATCAGGTACATAAAATTAAAATTATTTTTCTTTTTTTTACCTCTAAGGCACCAAAAATCAATTTCCGTGGCTCGGTCTATCTACCTGAATTGGTGGTGGCATTTGAGTAATGCCAGCAGTACCGCAGTGACGCTCACTTGGCTCGAGTACCACAGGGCATGCTCACTGCATAACTCATGGCACACCGCCTGCAGTAGTACCGGTTATATTCCTGTGCGCCGTCTCCATACGGCAATATTACTCCTGGTTAGTGCATCAGGCCCTGTGAGTCAGAATTTTGGTGGTTCCCAACAGGTAATCTATAGAGATGGCCCGAACGGTTCACCGGCGAACGGTTCCCGGCGAACTTCCGTGGTTCGCGTTCGCGGAGAACCACAGACTTTTCCGGAAGTTCGATTCGCCCCCATAGTTCATCATTAGGGTTGTTATGATCATGTCTGCAGCGTTTACTGCTGGCTGCAGTGGTATTGTAACCCAAGCAGTTCTGATGTCATTACATGCATTTTCTTGCATAGTTTGGTTTGCACTTAAACTAGTTGCTGATTCCATCTGCAGTCACTCTGAAATTAATGACAGTTTAACATGCTCTTGTGTAAACAAACATTGTCTGCTGCAGTGGAGGGGCAGTCCCTTTCCTGCAGGCTGCATATCATTGTCTGCCTTTTCCTGCTATCAGCCTGTGATTAATTACCATTCACTTGTGTGGGAATCTGCAGGTCTGCTCCCATTGGATGACCTCAGTATAAAGAACTGCTTCCTGCAATGTCTCATGGGCTACCATAGTCTCAGATTCTATCTGTTACTCTGCTCGTGCCCCACCTCGTTCCTGGTCCGTGTGGACTGCGCTGACTCCTGCGAAGGGGTCAGCGAGTCCTCCTAGTTCTGCTCTTGTTCTAGAAGTTGTTACTTGCTTGTCTTGTGTCATATATTGGTTCATCGCCAATATATACGCATACTTGCGCATTTTGTTATTTTCCTTGAATTCGTGTTACGTTGATACATCAGTGTCGCTGATATATACGTACACGAACTGTTTATATCCTGTGTTCCGTTAGTCAGCGTTCCAGCACGCTGAGCTAGTTATCCTGTTCCTGGTCCTGTTTGTGGATTGCGTTCATCTCTGCGAAGAGATAGCGAATCCTTCTGAGTCCTGTTCCCTGTATTACTCCAGTCTTAGTCAGAGTTCCTGCTTATGTCATATATCGGTTCATTGCCGATATATACATATGTTAGTCAGACGTTACGAATAGTTTCATTGATAGCTGTAATTGTAATACGCTAGGAAATCATACTTATTGTATATTTATCTGTGTTACGTTCATCTATCTTGATCCTGCTATTTTCTGACTACCCTGTCCTGTCTTTGTGAGGCACGCCATCGCCGCAACGCATTGGCTTTGGCTGCCTCATTCCAGTCTGTCTGGTTTTGGACGCTTGCTGTCGCTAAGTAGCCGCTAGCTAGCAAGCGTTCATTCTGTCTACTTGTTCTGATCTCCTCGGTCCTGGTTTGTGCGCTCAGCGCTACTTTGCGCTGAGACGTTGTTGCGAAAGTGTTGTTTGTGGCTGTTCGGATCTGCACCGGCTCTGTGCACCACGGTCTCCTATTGGAGTCGGTCCTCTCCTCCACTAAACTGGGGATATCCTGATCCCTTGTGCTGGTGTGTGTACCTCCTTCACGTCAGCTTATGTGTTGTATGCTGACTGTAGAGATTACACCTCCAAGCTTAACATTATGGTAGCCCCATTACCAATCCCCATTGTGGGGGGGGGGGGGTTCCCAGCAAAGATGACACTGTTTGTTATGGTTCCTGTTCCTTTAGGAAATTTGAGAAGCTCAATTCTGAAACAGAAAATGAGTTTTTTTCTGAATGTACCAGGTTCCTGGCCAATCCCGAGCTCCAGGCTACTCCTGTTTCAACGTGGGCCCCCCAGCTAGTTTATGTTTTATTTAAGGGAAGATTGTTTCAGTGGGCCTACGATGTCTTGGATCATACCAATTTAAAAGAGAGACCACTGGAATTTCTAGCGTTTGTGATCCATAACTGGCTGCGCAAAACCGATTTGCCTAGCCCTTTTGATAAGCTCCTGGCAGCTTGTCAATCAGCTGCTCCTTCTACTGCCTACAAAAATAATCAGCAAGCAGATAATTGTTCTGATAACTTTTCTTCTGCTAAGGCAGCAGGGTCTAAAGCCAAACGTAAACGCTCCAAAAGAAAAGCGTTACAATCAGCGGAGTCGTTGCCCTTGGCGACTGCGCATCAGATCTGTAATGAGACTCCGCCAGTAGCAGATAATGAAATTCAGTCACCATTCAGGGGAGTCAAATGGACCTATGAAACTACTAATGAACTTTCATTGCTAGCCAGGGAAAATAAAAGTTCTTGTTTAAATGAATTATCTGAATATGATTATGAAGATATATTACAGAGTATTGAACAGATCAATTTATTCGTGCAGCAAGGGAAATTTGCATACACTACAGTTCAACACTTGCTACAGGTATTGGAGATCCTTAGGAATAAGAAATCGGCCAATCACCTGCTAAATAACCCAATGTATGTTTCTGCCACTAACACATTTGCAAACTATGATCAGCCGGAATGCTCAGCTGTTAAATATGCATGGGATCCTCCATTTGAGAAAGGAGAGATGGAAGCCCTGGTCTATGAATGGAAGAAAGATGCAAGTTCATTTTGTCAGTTTTACAGTGCAAAAAGTGAATTAGTATTGAATGCATGCATTAAGTCTGCCTATAACCTAATAAAAACTGGTGTGTGTGGGTATGACTTTGTGGCTCCATTGATCGATGTGTGGAGAATGATTCTGGACGATTTTTATGCGATTCAATCAGTTGATAGCAGGGAAGACACACTGTCAAGTGGAGATTGTTCCACTTCCTCAGTTCCTGAGGACTCGCCTGCTTCAGCACCTTTGGCTGATTCAGCGAGTGATTCAGAGCTCCTTTTGTGTGAAATTGAAGTTCCTGTAATTCCACCCTGTACCATGGATAACTCAGTGTTACTTCCCAGTAAGACAGAAATTACTAATACTTCCTTAATCTTGCCCTGCACAAATTTCTCAGCAGAGGATCCAGAGGTCCTGCTGACTTCTGAGTCCAGCCTAGCCAGTACTCATGAGTCTTTGTTCAGTGAAACAGACACCAGAAAAATCTTGCCTGTCTCTGCAAACACTTCTGCAGAAATTACCTGTGTTAATAAAGTTCAACTCCTGTCTGATCCAGCAGATGCCAATAGATGCACTACATCAGTTTCTGAGTCCCAGCAATCCTGTCCAGAAATCTCAGAACCCCAGCATCTGAATTTTCCAATTTCACAATTGAATGGTGATTTAGATGCGCAAACATTGTGTTTTGATCTTCCTGTTTCTACACCTCACTCTAGTTTCATGAATAACTCAGAGCGTCTGCTATGTGAGTCCGAAATCGAAGAATTATTACCGTGTTCAGAAAATGTTCCAGTGAACTTGCCCTGTACCATGAATTGTGCAGTAGATCTCTCCAATGAAACTCAGGTCACAGAATCATTATGCTGTCCAGCAGGTGCTTCCATGGTTTTGCCCTGCAGTGTGGACTGTTCGGTGATCCTGTCCAGTGAAGCTGTGGTCACAGAGTCTTATGCTTCACCCAGTACTTTGGATACTTCAAACCCTCTAGCAGAACAGTCTGAGGCACTGCTTACCTCAGTTGGTGTTGCAGTAATATTCACTTGTCTAGCAGCTGTTTTGGAATTACAGTCTGCTCTAATAAAACTTGATGAATTTCTGCCCAGCGAAGCAGAAGCCATTGAAATATTGTCCTCGTCAGCAAGTGTGTTAGATACCTTGCCCTGTACACAGTCTGATTTAACCAATGTTGTTGAGTCCCTCTCCAGTGTTGTAACAGCCGAGGAACTCCAGCCCTGTCCTCTGAATGTTTCAAAAGTCTTGCCCTGTAACATGGATAATTCTGACTCGCTGGAAAAAATAATAGAAATCTCAGAATTTCAGTCCGGGTTAATGAGTGTTTCTGAAACCCAGCCCTGTATCCTGGAAAATTCTGGTTCTCTGGCCGGTGTGGCAGAAGTTCCTGAGTCCCCTTCCTGTCCAGTGAGTTACTCAGTTTTGCCTAGTTCAGTGGGGATTGCTGCACTACTGACTTGTTTTGCAGCCCTTCATGAGCTCCAATCCAGTGTATTTGATGAGTCTCTGTCTAGTCCAGAAGAAGTTATGGGAACCCTGTCTAGTTCGGTGCATACATCAGAAGATTTGTCCTGTCTTGTAAATGCCCCTGAACATGATTTGTTAATAACTTTGCTGGAATCAGAGACATCTAAGTCTGATCCTGCATTTTTTAGTGAGAATCCAGTAACTGTGAAGTCTAGTCATGATGATTTTTTTTTGCCCAGTCCTGGTTTCGGTCCTACCTTGACTGACTTTGAGGTTTGCAGTTCCTTGACATGCCCAGAAGTCTCTCTTGTGCCGGTGTGCCCAGATGTGCTTCGTATGCCAGAGTGCCCAAGTGTGTCTGTGTTGGCGTGCTCACACGCTTCCCTAGTGGAGACATGTTCTGATGTTGCCGGTTGGCCTGCATGCCCGGAGATGGTTCTGGTCCCTAAAAACCCTGATCTTGATGTTTGTCCTTGTGACCCTGACTCTAGAGTTGCCCTGGGTTCCATAGGGGTTCTTGATGGTTCTCCATGTGAGCCTAAGGGGCGTTCTGACCTGTGGGGATCTCTTTGGAGCTTCCAAGTGTTCTGGGAGATCTCTGAGGAAACTTGTCCTGGTACCTTGGACTGGTTCAACGGTGGGTTTTGTGTTGGTGGGGACAGTTCCGGTGGGCATTGCAAAGGCTTTGGCGTTTTTGGACAGTCCCGGGAAGGCGGTGGGTATCGCTCAGAGAGTTTCTGGGGGCTTTTCTCTGGAAGTCGTGGTTCTGATGGGTATCACACTGAGGCTTGTGGTGCTGACGGGCATGGTTCTGTAGGTTCTGGTTCTGATGGGTCCAGTCTTGTGGGGACTGATTCTGGAATTTGGTCTTGCCGGGCTGTCCCGGTCATCATGAATTATCAGTCAGATTGTTTTGTTGGGAATTTCAGTTTCGAAAAGCGTCTGGTATCCGCTTTTAAGGGGGGGGGGGGGGGGGTAATGTTATGATCATGTCTGCAGCGTTTACTGCTGGCTGCAGTGGTATTGTAACCCAAGCAGTTCTGATGTCATTACATGCATTTTCTTGCATAGTTTGGTTTGCACTTAAACTAGTTGCTGATTCCATCTGCAGTCACTCTGAAATTAATGACAGTTTAACATGCTCTTGTGTAAACAAACATTGTCTGCTGCAGTGGAGGGGCAGTCCCTTTCCTGCAGGCTGCATATCATTGTCTGCCTTTTCCTGCTATCAGCCTGTGATTAATTACCATTCACTTGTGTGGGAATCTGCAGGTCTGCTCCCATTGGATGACCTCAGTATAAAGAACTGCTTCCTGCAATGTCTCATGGGCTACCATAGTCTCAGATTCTATCTGTTACTCTGCTCGTGCCCCACCTCGTTCCTGGTCCGTGTGGACTGCGCTGACTCCTGCGAAGGGGTCAGCGAGTCCTCCTAGTTCTGCTCTTGTTCTAGAAGTTGTTACTTGCTTGTCTTGTGTCATATATTGGTTCATCGCCAATATATACGCATACTTGCGCATTTTGTTATTTTCCTTGAATTCGTGTTACGTTGATACATCAGTGTCGCTGATATATACGTACACGAACTGTTTATATCCTGTGTTCCGTTAGTCAGCGTTCCAGCACGCTGAGCTAGTTATCCTGTTCCTGGTCCTGTTTGTGGATTGCGTTCATCTCTGCGAAGAGATAGCGAATCCTTCTGAGTCCTGTTCCCTGTATTACTCCAGTCTTAGTCAGAGTTCCTGCTTATGTCATATATCGGTTCATTGCCGATATATACATATGTTAGTCAGACGTTACGAATAGTTTCATTGATAGCTGTAATTGTAATACGCTAGGAAATCATACTTATTGTATATTTATCTGTGTTACGTTCATCTATCTTGATCCTGCTATTTTCTGACTACCCTGTCCTGTCTTTGTGAGGCACGCCATCGCCGCAACGCATTGGCTGCCTCATTCCAGTCTGTCTGGTTTTGGACGCTTGCTGTCGCTAAGTAGCCGCTAGCTAGCAAGCGTTCATTCTGTCTACTTGTTCTGATCTCGTCGGTCCTGGTTTGTGCGCTCAGCGCTACTTTGCGCTGAGACGTTGTTGCGAAAGTGTTGTTTGTGGCTGTTCGGATCTGCACCGGCTCTGTGCACCACGGTCTCCTATTGGAGTCGGTCCTCTCCTCCACTAAACTGGGGATATCCTGATCCCTTGTGCTGGTGTGTGTACCTCCTTCACGTCAGCTTATGTGTTGTATGCTGACTGTGGAGATTACACCTCCAAGCTTAACAAGGGTCAACTTTGTTAGGGTCAACTTTGACCCTCTACATCACAGTCAGCAGGTACATTGTAGCCAATCAGGCTACACTCCCTCCTGGAGCCCCACGCCCCCTTATAAAAGGCAGGCAGTGTCAGGCTTTTCACTCACTCGTGTGCCTGCAGTAATTAGAGAAGGGAGAGCTGCTGTGCAGAGACTTCCCTATAGGTCTCTGCACAGCAGCTCTCCCTTCTCTAATTACTGCAGGTACACGAGTGAGTGAAAAGCTTAGTTAGGCTCTTGTAGGCCTCTTAGCTTGCTCCTTGCTAAAAAAAAAAGCACCCCTCAACAGCTCTTTTGAGAGCTAATCTTCTTCTTGTGATCTTTTGTGTGTGTGTGTGTGTCCCACAGACACTTGTGTTGCATAGACAGCCTTGGTAATTCCTACTGTGTGTGCCACTGCCAGGCCCAGCACATTCAGTGACTACCTGTGTGTGTGACAGGTGCACATTGTAATACCCATCACTGCATATACCTACCTGTTGTTCACTTCAGTGCACCCACCTACCTACGTGAGCGCACGCAGTGTCACTGTGCCTGTCCGATACCTGTCTTTGTGTGACAGGTGTACATTGTAATACCCATCACTGCATATACCTACATGTTCACTTCAGTGCACCCACCTACCTACGTGAGCGCACGCAGTGTCACTGTGCCTGTCCGGTACCTGTCTGTGTGTGACAGGTGCACATTATAATACCCATCACTGCATATACCTACCTGTTGTTCACAGTGCACGCACCTACCTACGTGAGTGCACGCAGTGTCACTGTGCCTGTCCGGTACCTGTCTGTGTGCGTCAGGTGCACATTATAATGCCCATCACTGCATATACCTACCTGTTGTTCACAGTGCATGCACCTACCTACATGAGCGCACGCACTGTCACTGTGCCAATCCGGTACCTGTCTGTGTGTGACAGGTGCACATTTTAATACCCATCACTGCATATACCTACCTGTTGTTCAGTGCACTCACCTACCTACGTGAGCGCACGCAGTGTGATATTTAATACCACTAGTCACTGTACATGTTCATGGTACGTGTGTGTGACAGGTGCACATTTGTAATACCCATCACTGCATATACCTACCTGTTGTTCACTTCAGTGCACCCACCTACCTACGTGAGCGCACGCAGTGTCACTGTGCCTGTCCAGTACCTGTCTGTGTGTGACAGGTGCACATTATAATACCCATCACTGCATATACCTACCTGTTGTTCACAGTGCACCCACCTACCTACGTGAGCGCACGCAGTGTGATATTTAATACCACCAGTCACTGTTCCTGCTCCCAGTACGTGTGTGTGTGTGTGTGTGTGTGTGTGTGTGTGTGTGTGTGTGTGTGTGACAGCTGCACATTTAATACCCATCACTGCATATACCTACCTGTTGTTCAGTGCACCCACCTACCTACGTGAGCGCACACAGTGTGATATTTAATACCACCAGTCGCTGTGCCTGTTCACGGTACGTGTGTGTGACAGGTGCACATTTGTAATACCCATCACTGCATATACCTACCTGTTGTGTTCAGTGCACCCACCTACCTACATGAGTGCACGCAGTGTGATATACCACTCCGTGCATACCTGTTAACTGCACCTGTGTGACTGCACATTGTATTAGTCAAGTCAGTGCATACCTTTCACTTCATCCCCCCTGATATGGACAAAACAGGTAGAGGCAGAGGCCTGTGCGAGGTCATGCTGATGTGATTTTGTGTGGCCCTGGACCAAAGTACAGTGCTCAAAAGAAGGCATGTAATGATCGGCTCTGCTGTCTGCACAGGCAGACAGCTGTTTGACCATTTTGTAAATCTGAGTGTGGCACGTCCCTGGAAAAGAGACCTGTCTCCACTCTGCAAGCTGCAGAGTTGCTGTTCTGGGGTGGAATTTGCATCCACTTGTCATGCAAATTGCTTAGCTGCTTCCTCTGATGGCTTGCAGTATAAAAACCATTTCTTCCCAGAATTCCTGGCTGGTCATGATGGTTTGTTCCTGCTAACTTACCTGGAGTCTCAGCCTTTGCTAATTGTTTGCTAAGATTATCTTAGAGTAACTCCTTGGGAGTGCACTAGCATTCCTTCTAGCGAAGTCAGGTTGTATTATCTGTTTTGCCTTTTACTGTCTATCTGTTGCGATTGTTTTGTCACCAGCGGCGGTCGACAGGAAATCGCTTTGTCTGTTGGGATCGCATTCGCCCTAGCGGTAGTGGTTCCTTCTGTACTCTGTCTTAGGGGTGCAAGCCAGAGCAGCGGTTGCTACTGGTTGCTCCATCTGTCTGTCTGTCTGGATCGCATCCGCCCTAGCGGTAGTGGCGGTGGTTCCTTCTGTACTCTGTCTGGGAGTGTAGGCCAGAGCTGCAGTTGCTACTGGCTACTCCTTCTGTCTGTCTTGTCTGGAACGAACGCTTGCTGTAGGCTCGGTGAGGTAACCGTTTAGCAAGCGTTCGCGTTCTCTATTCGTTTTCGTGTTACATTGGTTAGTTAGGGTTGGCGTGCTTTGTCTCTGTTGCGCTTTTCGTGCGGAGCCCGCGCTATTAGCGTGCTTTGCCGCTGTTGCGCTTTTCGCGCGGCGACCGTGCTTAACGAGTGCGTTTGTTATTTTCCTTGGCGTTCTGATCATTGTTATTTGCTGTGTCTTTCTTGCTACACTTGTGCTCTGTCTTTATTCGGTCTTGTGTCACTGTTGGCAATCGCCACTCTTGCGATTGCGTTCCCACTTCATTTCAGTTGTTGTGTGTTCACCGTCGCCGGGGGGCGACTAGATTGGTGGAAACACATACATTCTGTCGCTGTGTTCACTCTCTCTCTGAGGACTATCTTGCCCTGCATTGTTGCAATTCATACAATTCCCATCTGGCATCTGTGGCAGTGCAGAGGGGTTGTTCCTCTGCACTCCACAGCTCCATCTGCCGGTGGGAATTTCCCTCTACAAGTGCGTTGCACCAAGCTGGGTTCTGTCGTTTTATACGCATGTGGAGGACTTCCGCCGTGTCAGTGCACACCTTGTGCGCTGACCACGGAGATAATTCAGCAAACGTTACAGTATGACCAGCCAAACCAAAATTCCCAGTGTAGAGGAAATTTCCGATTTGTACGATTTTTCTCAGGTTTCATTACCCAAAGCAAAAGCATATGTGGATCCTATTATAGGGAGAATTATACATTATATTAAAGCAGTAAGTAAAACTATGCATGTTATGATCCCAACCCTTATGAGTGTTTCTTTGATATAGGGTTGTTTGAGCCTCCATTTGCTCCGTGGGAGATTGGGATTTGATTGAGGAGTTCGAGTTTGATTGGAAGGCGTTTTGTGATTTTTACATCGCAGAAAGCGAAGAGATTCTTAATGCTTGAGTGTGACGAGTGTTTTGTGGATCCGGTGATTTGTGTGTGGCAGACGATTTTGGATGAATTGCACACACATCAACCAATTGACTCCAATAAAGAGACATCATTATCAGATGATTGTTCCTGCCTTTCTGGGGTAAAGCAAGTGAGTTTGGATACTGTGTGATCTGAAATGAATAGGTGTACCTATTGTCTCCCCCTTGCCCGGCGTCTGACAGCTGGCTTGGCGGAACTGTTAGCTCGCCAGCTGTTACCATACCAGCTGGTGCACTCTGAGGCCTTCCGTAAATTTGTGGCTACTGGGACACCACAGTGGAAGATACCAGGCCGCAATTATTTCTCTAAAAAGGCGATACCCAAACTGTACTGTGAAGTTGAGCGGCAAATGGTGTCATCTCTGGCACACAACATTTGGTCAACGGTCCATCTGACCATGGATGCCTGGTCTACCAAGCACGGTCAGGCAGGTACATTACTTACACAGCCCATTGGGTCAACCTGGTGACCGCTGACAAGCAGGGAGTATGTGGCTGTGCAGCGGACCAACTTGTGACACCTCCACGGCTTGCAGGCAGGCCTCCTGCCACCTCCTCTTCTCCTGCTACATCCTCTTCGCTGTCGGCATCCTCCTCCTTGGCAGAGTGGCAGTTCAACTCTACTGGTGCTGCAATCTCCTCTCCAGCTACACAGCCCCAGCTCCCCAGGGCCTATGCTGCATGCCAGGTATGACGGTGTCACGCCATCTTAGACATGTCTTGCCTCAAAGCGGAGAGTCACACTGGAGCAGCTCTCTTGGCTGCTCTTAACAAACAGGTGGATCAGTTGCTGACACCGCACCAGCTGGAGATCGGCAACGTGGTGTGTGACAATGGCAGCAATCTCATTTCCGCTTTGAATTTGGGAAAGCTGACACATGTACCCTGCATGGCACATGTGCTGAATCTAGTCATTCAAAGATTTGTGTCAAAGTACCCAGGCTTAGAGGACGTCCAGAAGCAGGCCAGGATGGTGTGTGGGCATTTCAGGCGGTCTTACACGGCCATGGCACACCTTGCCGATATTCAGGGGAGAAACAAGTTGCCGGTGAGACGCCTGATTTGCGATAGCCAGACTTGCTGGAATTTGACCCTCCTTATGTTCTCTCGCCTGCTAGAACAGGAGAAAGCCTTCACCCAGTACCTCTACAACTACAGTAGAAGGACACAGTCTGGGGAGATGGGGATGTTCTGGCCCAACAACTGGGCACTCATGCAAAATGCCTGCAGGCTCATGCGGCCGTTTGAGGAGGTGACCAACCTGGTCCTGGTGAGTCGCAGTGAAGGCACCATCAGCGACTTGATCCGTAACGCTTACTTCCTGGAGCGTGCCATGCGTAGAGTGGTGGATCAAGCTGTGGAGGAGCGTAAACAGGAACAGTTACAGGAGGAAGCGTTGTAGGATCAATTCTCATCAGAACCAGATGTTTCCTCAACACCTGCGGAAGCACAGAGGGGGGAGGAGGAGAAGGAATAGTGGTGTGGGGAGGAGGAGTCAGACTCGGATGATGAGGAAGGTGTTTCTTTGAAGGAGGGGTCGGCGACAGAAGAACAACGCAGCAGGCGTCGCAGGGGGCTTGTGCTGCTCAACGTTCCCGTGGTATTGTTCGTGGCTGGGGGGAGGAGGAGAATTTAGCTGACGTCACTCAGGAAGAGCAAGAGGAGATGGATAGTACGTCTGCATACAACTTTGTGCAGATGGCGTCATTCATGCTGTCCAGCCTGTTGAGGGACCCACGTATAAAAAAAAACCTCAAGGGGAATGAGCTGTACTGGGTGGCCACACTACTAGACCCTCGTTATAGGCACAAAGTGCGGGACATGATACCAACTCACCAGAAGGCAGAAAGGACGCAGCACATGCAGAACAAGCTGGCAACTATGCTTTACAATGCGTTTAAGGGTGATGTCACAGCACAATGCAATAAAGGTACCACGGCCAGTAATCCTTCTCCCATGTCCACGCAGGCAAGGACAGGACGCTCCAGCGATCTCATGGTGATGTCGGACATGCGGACATTCTTTAGTCTAACGCCTCGCCTTAGCTCTTCCGGATCCACCCTCCACCAACGCCTGGACCGGCAGGTAGCCGACTACCTGGCCTTAAGTGTGGATGTAGACACTGTGAGCAGCGATGAACCCTTGGAGTACTGGGAGCGCAGGCTTGACCTGTGGCCAGAGCTGTCACAATTTGCCATCCAAATTCTGTCTTGCCCTGTCTCAAGCGTCCTGTCAGTAAGGACCTTCAGCGCAGCTGGAAGCATTGTCACTGAGAAGAGAAGTCGCCTAAGTCACAAAAGTGTTCAGTACCTCACCTTTATCAAAATGAATGAGGCTTGGATCCCGGAGGGCTACTGCCCGCCCGAAGACTAAGTCAGTCCCCACACACAGCATCTCTGCCTGCACGCCGTGTGACTGCCTGCCCCAAGACTAAGTCGCTCCCCACACAGCATCTCTGCCTGCAAGCCGCTTGACTGCCTTCTCCACCACCACCTCGAAGGTCCAGGACACCAGGCGGATTCCTGAATTTTTAACCCTTTGCACTCGTATGTCCCGCATAGCGGGACATAGTGAATTCCGCGTTGATCTCGTATGTCCCGCTATGCAGGACATAAGTGCAGCGGTGGTTTGCGGCGCACCAGGACCCCCCGCAATGCCCGATCTCTCTCCCTACCTTAGTGGGCATGTAAAACTACATGCCCACACTCTCTGTACACCCCTAGCCGAAAACCGGAAGTGCGCGATCGGCGCACCAGGAAGTGACAGATGCAATGAAATTTCATTGCATCTGTCTTTTAAAATGTTTTTTTTAATATTTATTAATTCATCAATCCTTTCTGCAGATTCCTTTCTGCAGATTGCATGCACGTTGCATGCAGATTACTTTGCAGATATAATGCAGATTGCCTGCAAAGTTGCATAGAAATGCAATGGCATCCTATGGAGGGGGGGGACTGGGGGAGAGTGTAAATAGTAGACAGTATTTTATTGCTAATATGCCCAATCGAAATACCAAAGATTGCATTGTGTGTAGGGACAGTAAGACACAGTGTGGCAGGCATAAAACCACCTATGATTGCGAAACTTGCTCACGCAGGCCAGGTTGGCACACCCACGATAATAAGGTCGTTGCTTCATTGTGGACAGACCAAATTTGATCAGCTGGACAGTCACTGTTGTTCTATCATTGAGCTACCACAGTCCGACGACCATATGGGCTTGAAAGCCGCCACGGCCTACACTCTCGCCATGGCGCGCACCAGTCCAGCACGGCCGTCACTACACAAACAGCTGTTTGCGGTGCATTACATAGTGAGTTTGGTGTGTCAGTGTGAAGCAGTACTCTAATTACACTCCCTGATTGATGTATACACATGCAAGATGTTTTAAAGTACTTTAGGCCTGCAATTTAGCATGCAATGTGATTTCTGCCCTGAAAACGCTGCTTTGCGTCAAATCCAGATTTTTCCCCGGGACTTTTGGCTTGTATCCCATTCATCCATGCAAAAACTCAGATGTTAGACCCCTTTAAACATCTTTTCCATCAATTTTGTGGCCAGCATAAGTGTTTCTAGTTTTCAAAGTTCGCCTCCTTCATTGAAGTCTATTGCGGTTTGCGAAAGTTCGCGCGAACCGAACCTTTCGCGGAAGTTCGCGAACCCAGTTTGCAAACCGAAAATCGGAGGTTTGGGGCATCTCTATCCAGACGGTTGGACCACCCAGCGGCTGTGACAGGGGGGCTTCAGGCACAGGAAAATCAGAGGTTCGGGCCATCTCTAGTAATCTATTGAAAATCGATCTAACTTATTACAATAATTACCAATCACTGCCCCCCCCACCCCCCCATTCCTCTCGCTGCAATACAGGTGCTCTGTGACTCTGGTTCGCTGACTTCCCTGGTAGACATTCTCTCTCTCTTATCTTCCTTTTCTCCTCTTTCTTCCTTTGTTCTCTTCCTGTTATCTCTTTTGCTTTGAGGTCAGGTTGATATCCATGACCTCTTCTTGATAGGGGATTTGGTTTCAGTTGGCTCTTTGTTATGTCATTTATATAATTTTGTATTGGTTTTGCTGGATTCACAGAATGTAGTTATTTATAGCTGTAATGCCGGGCATACACGGCACGTTTCTCAATGCAATTATGCGCCGGATCGAGCCAGCGACTCGATGCCGGCGCATCCCCACTCGTCCACGCGTACGCGCGGATCGATTGCTGCTCGTCCCTGCGAGAGCGGCTAATTAGCCGCTCGTTTCTTGCAATTGTTCTCCCCGCCGGTATTGAGCGCAGTATCGATCCGGCGGGGTATCGGACATGTCTGATATTATCAATTGAGCCATCAAGCTCGATTGGTAAGCCTCCCAGCAGTCCATGTATGCCCAGCATAAGGTCATGTTGTTTAATCTACCGTGAGCCTTCAGGTCATCATTTTTACTGCTGACAAACATTGAAAAAAACAGACAGCACCAACTGCCATTAAAGTTGGTAAACATACCCACTAACAATGTGATAAGCTGAATATCTATCTATCTATCTATCTATCTATCTATCTATCTATTTATCTAAAAATTCTCAATAAAAATATTTAAAAGGAAAGTGAATTTCCTAGATATCACATGATTTTGTACACGATGAACACTTGCGTCCTCTATAGCCGTACAACATTTGCCAGTGAATGAACATGTATGGTGTGCACAGTGGAAACAGGCCATTGATTTTAAATTGGCTGTAAGCGCTAATGCTTTTCTGTGTGTAAAAAAAATGGGTCTGGTAAAAACACAGCCTTTTTGAATTTAAAGGACTGAAGCCAGAGGGATATGAAGGCTGCCATATTTATTTCCTTTTAAGCATTACCAGTTGCCTGGCTATCCTGCTGATCCTCTGCCTCTAATACTTTTAGCCATAGACCCTGAACTAACATGCGGCAGATCAGCAGTTTCTAACTTTATTGTCAGGTCTGACAAGATTAGCTGCATGCTTGTTTCTGTTGTTATTCAGACACTACTGCAGACAAATAGACCATCAGGGCTGCCAGTCACCTGGTACTGTTTAAAAAATATATATATATGGCAGCCTCCATATACTTCTCACTTCAGTTGTCCTTTAAAGTAAATTATAAAGCAACGCATGATAACGGAGAGCACAAACTCACAAAAAGCAAAATACACTGCAACAGCACTCAAGCTTGGCACAGAGCCCTGTTTTCTGAGCTCCTATTGCACAGGGATAAGCTGAGGAAATATCTTCAGTAGCCCGCGGTCATTCAGGGTAAATTGAAACAGAGAGTTTTAACACTTAACCCCAACAGCACTTAGCTTCTGTGAATACATAATCCTGTCCTTGTGGTCCAACATGTGCTGTCCAACAAGTGGAGGTCAATGGCTCTCTCCTGTATGAGAAGTGCCAGAAAGAAGCTAACCTAAAGGTGGCCACACACCATACATTTTTTTAAATATCTGTTCAATTTGAGAATTGCAAACAATTTTTCTCACTGATTATAACATTTCAAAAATCTGGCCAATGTACCACACACCTATGCTCAATTTTTCCCCAATTATGATAAAAATGATTGGAAACTCTGACAAAATTGCTAGTGTGTTTATTAATAAATTGACAATCACCATAAATTGACAAACACCAAAGTGGATAAGGGTTTGTAGTGAAGTTTGCTGAGGTTATCTACAGACATCCTCCAATCGCCATTCATTGTCAGATTAGGAAATGAATGCCTGCACCACTTGCATACAGGGTACTTGCTCTGAGAGTAATATGAAGGCTGACATCTTTATTTCATTAAATTTAGTGCTTTCTGGAATGGATATCAAGCTAATTTTGTGGCTTCAGAAATTTCTGGGTGTTCTGTATATTTTTAATGGATCAGTGAATGTGAAAGTATTAAAGAGAAACCGTGACCAAGAATTGAACTCCATCCCAATCAGTAGCTGATACTGACCCCTTTCCCATGACAAATCTTTTCCTTTTCACAAAAACAGATCATCATGGGGCTCTGTATGGCTGATATTGTGATGAAACCCCTCCCACAGTGTGATATCAGGATCATGGTCCTGACAGTTTCCTGTCTGTGAACATCATTGCATTGTGGGAAATAAATAACAGCTGGGTCCAAGTGCCCAAAAAAAAAAAAAGCAGCATCTCCATCCACTGACATCACCTGCCAGCAGTAAAAATGTCACCATGTGGTAAATGTCAGAATGTAAATCAGGGAGAGGAAACATTTTACAATGGGAAAACATCATTTATACATAATTATTGTAAAAATTAAGCACTTTTTTATTGCATTGTATTCACTAGAGTTCCTCTTTAGCAGCCACTAATGAACGACTCTGCTGAGAATCTAGCGTGTGTACAGTGGCCCCAGATGCCCCCTGATGCATCGTCAGGCGATGCACTTGGCAGATGGACTCAGCCGAGAGCACTGTTCTGCTCACACATCTGGCCCGATTTGTGACGCTCCTCGTGCACGGCTCCATTCACCCTTCTCCTCCCCTGCATTGCAATTCAACACTAGCCTGCAGGGTAATGATGCATCTGTACGGCCTCGACCCTGCACTGTTGCCCATGGGATTGAGCATACAAAGTTTGCAGAAGATCAGCACATCATAAAAACAAGTGGCAGTGATGGCTCCCTCCATTTCTTTCTCAGTCCAGGTTACTATTTTCTTGCTCGAGGCTCCCACTGTCAGCCACCTAAGGATCCCCAACCCGATGGGCCGGTGTCTTATGTGCATGCGTGGTCGCACTCGCGCGCTGCCTGTAATTGCGCTTAAGTCACCAGGATTGTTCTGCACCTGTGCAGTACTACTGTGCAACAGCAAAACACTCTTGGCGGCAGGAACCCGATTGCAGGCAGCACATAAGCACTAGACATTTATCTCAAACCAACTAACCAACTTCTGAAATCTACTGTGCATTGGTATATAGAGGAAAGCATCTTCCAAAGTGGCTGAGCCCATCCAATCGTTCTTCTTGAAGACCTTTGGTTATTGTGAGACTCCATTTTGAAGGATTAGACTTGGATACATATGTTTATAAATTTTAGGTCAAGTGCTTGTCTTCAATCTCCTGTTTTCTTCAGTGTTAAGAATATTCTTGAATAAATGCCTTTGAATTATTATCATTTTGGGACATGGACGCCTTTTGAGAGAACAGCCCTAAGATTAGATATAACCCTGTAGCACTAACCAATTTTACATTTACAATGGAGTCTGTGTGGTTATGCATCCGTGCAACTTAATCCATTCATTTGGTTTTCAATACCACTTATATGCTGATGATACACAACTGTACATCTGAGCCCCAGACCTTAAAGTAGAGAACTAAGTGCTACTTACCCGGGGCTTCCTCCAGCCCCAAGCTCCCATCATGTTCATCGCCGCAGCTCCCCCCGCAGCCGTTCGCCACAGCTTCGTCCCGGTCCCCGGCGATGACGTCAGGGTGAGCTCCAGGTTGGCCTGTACTGCGCCTGCACGAGTGGCGCTGTCAATTACCGCCACACTTTGCTTCTGTTTTCCATTAAAAGCAGCTAACAACTGACAGGAAGCTATGCTTCTGTTTCCCATACAGAGCAGCTGACAGGAAGCTATGCTAATGTTTCCCCTTCAGCACAGCTAACAGGAAGCTATGCTTCTGTTTTCCCTTCAGAGCACCTAATAGCTGGCAGGAAGCTATGCCTCTGTTTTCCCTTCAGAGCAGCTAACAGCTGACAGGAAGCTATGCTTCTGTTTTCCCTTCAGAGCAGCTAACAGCTGACAGGAAGCTATGCTTCTGTTTCCTATTCAGCGCAGCTAACAGCTTACAGGAAGCTATGCTTCTGCTTCTGTTTTCCCTTCAGAGCAGCTAAGAGCTGACAGGAAGCTATGCTTCTGTTACCCCTTCAGAGCAGCTAAAAGCTGACAGGAAGCTATGTTTCTGTTTCACCTTCAGAGCATAAAACCTGACAGGAAACTATGCTTCTGTTTCCCCTTCAGAGCAGCTAACAGCTGACAGAAAGCTAGGGGTGGGGCAGAAGGGGGCATGTGTGGGAAGGAAGAACATATAAACATATAGGATAAGGCTTGGAAACTATTATAATAAATTAGCTAGTAGTGTGGGCTTCACAAGCCAGGAATGCGCAGTCGATGTCGCTCTTTACATCTCAACAGAACTGCGAGCATGCCATCCTGCTACATGCGCACCATCCAATAGGTGCTGCAACCAATCACAGTGGGCGGGGCAATAGGGGGCACGTGTGGGACAGACAACACAACACTGCAGCCAATCAGAGCAGGATGGAGCATGAGGGGGCATTTATGGACATACAGCGGCTGGCTTGGTTTATGTTGTTGCTTTGAAAGGACTTTTTGAGTCTTACATAGTTATATTTTTGTTGCTACATGTTAGACTATAACACACTTTGGATATAATTATACTACATTTCTCCAGGTACTACCTTTCTTGATCTATGTGATACTGGTTTTTAGTAGCAAGTGTGGTTGATGGGACAGCTTTTCCCATCATCTGGGATCTCTGTAGGGTGGTTTTAATCCCCCATTTCCCAGATGTCAGGGCAATGTATAGTCTTGTTTAACCGACTAAACCAACCACATGTTGATACCATAGAAATGTACCCCATACCCTTATTATTTTTCCAAAGCCGAGCATTATTATTGTTCAGTGATGTTAGTTTATAGACCAAGCAAAATTTTGGAAACTTACCTACTTACCAATTAGACCCACTGCATGATTATACTATTTCTGTAACACTAATTCATTATAACTGTTCTGATTGATGTTATTAGTGATTATTACCATACCTCAAAATATGTATCCTACTTATTATGTAGCTTGTATCTGATGTTGTCAAAATGTAAATGTTTGACTGTTTCTTTTTGAAAATTTTTGAATAAAAAATATTGAAACTGAAAGGACTTTTTGGCTGGAGTTTCATTTTACAAACCATATTGGCTTCTGTTGCTAAGAGAAATGCACTACATTGTCCCTACGGTATTTTCCTAGGCTTGTTCAATATCTTAGCAACAGTTAGTGGGGAGTTGAAAATTAGGGTTAATCAATAACAGCATATCCTGCAGCTTTAACAAGGTAATGTTAATGTGCAGCATTTGCTGGTAAGCTTCCATATGATTATATACCACCCTGCTATGTTCATTAGGTAAAAATCAGTGTAAATACATTGGTAGGCCTATCTGTAATTAGATCAGGCTATTTATAACTACAGGCCTACTGTTGCGTAGACACCATTAAACCAACGTAGTAAGGGATAGCTATACAGCTACATGGAGCCCACAACAGAAAGAAATCATCTTGTTAAATTTGTACCAGCTAAATGATTTTTCCTGTTTCTTGCAATAAAAATGATCGATTACATAGAAAAATCAAATGTATTTTCTTTTTAATTGATAAAAATTCCCCATTTTTATACAATTGGATCTGTTGACCTCGGCGGAAAATTTTGATTTATTTTTAGAAAAAATGGAATAGTGGATTGTGGATTAGTTTGATTATCCAAACAATATATCAATAAAAAAAAGTAATTACTGTACATTTAAAAGATATAAGGTAAACAAAATTGTATGGTGTATGGTTTCCTTTACATCCAGGAAACAGGTCTTTGTTTTTATAGCTATACACGTATTGCTGTATATTGGTATGTAGGTAGCCCTGCCATTTCAGTGATGTTTAGAATAGGCTGTTTAGCTATGCAGAATTCTCCTCACAGAGCATTCTGGGAGACAAGGTATACTGTATTTTGCACTGAACAGAACTATCAGTAAAGATGTCACCACCTGTGATATATTTCAGAATGTATATCAGGGCGAGAAAAGGGTGTTTTACAATGGGCCAACTATGACTTATAATTTATTAATGAATATTATAAAAAGCATACAATTGTATTATTACATTACCTCTTTACTGTGAGCCGTATGAATCCAATAATACCGAATTTAAATGTCTGCACAATCATTTTTCTTAATTCCTAAAAATGTAATTTTGCTTGAATCTGATGAACTTGAATCCAATTTTATAAACAGACAGCTTAAACTTTAGTAGCATAGGCTTACACCCCCTAGTGACCAGGCTAGATTTTACAATTCAGGCCACTGCAGCTGAGCTGTAAGTAGTGTTGGGCGAACATCTAGATGTTCGGGTTCGGGCCGAACAGGCCGAACATGGCCGCGATGTTCGGGTGTTCGACCCGAACTCCGAACATAATGGAAGTCAATGGGGACCCGAACTTTTGTGGTTTGTAAAGCCTCCTTACATGCTACATACCCCAAATTTACAGGGTATGTGCACCTTGGGAGTGGGTACAAGAGGAAAATTTTTTTTAGCAAAAAGAGCTTATAGTTTTTGAGAAAATCGATTTTAAAGTTTCAAAGGGAAAACTGTCTTTTAAATGCGGGAAATGTCTGTTTTCTTTGCACAGGTAACATGCTTTTTGTCGGCATGCAGTCATAAATGTAATACATATAAGAGGTTCCAGGAAAAGGGACCGGTAATGCTAACCCAGCAGCAGCACACGTGATGGAACAGGAGGAGGGTGGCGCAGGAGGAGAAGGCCACGCTTTGAGACACAACAACCCAGGCCTTGCATGAGGACAAGAAGCGTGCGGATAGCATGCTTTGTACCACCATGCAGTCATAAATGTAATAAAGATAAGTGGTTCAATAAACAGGGACCACGCGGCAACGCTAACCCAGCAGCAGCACACGTGATGGAACAGGAGGAGGCGCAGGAGGAGAAGGCCACGCTTTGTGAGACACAACAACCCAGGCCTTGCATGAGGACAAAAAGCGTGCGGATAGCATGCTTTGTACCGCCATGTAGTCATAAATGTAATAAAGATAAGAGGTTCCATAAACAGGGACCGGCAACGGTAACCCAGCAGCAGCAGCAGCAGCACACGTGATGGAACAGGAGGAGGCGCAGGAGGAGAAGGCCACGCTTTGTGAGACACAACAACCCAGGCCTTGCATGAGGACAAAAAGCGTGCGGATAGCATGCTTTGTACCGCCATGTAGTCATAAATGTAATAAAGATAAGAGGTTCCATAAACAGGGACCGGCAACGGTAACCCAGCAGCAGCAGCAGCAGCAGCAGCACACGTGATGGAACAGGAGGAGGCGCAGGAGGAGAAGGCCACGCTTTGTGAGACACAACAACCCAGGCCTTGCATGAGGACAAAAAGCGTGCGGATATAGCAGCAATGCTTTTTGCCGCCATGCAGTCATAAATGTAATACAGATGAGAGGTTCAATAAACAGGGACCGGAAACGCTAAACCATCCCAGATGTTCATCGGTCATGTTACTTGGTTGGGGTCCAGGAGTGTTGCGTAGTCGTTTCCAATCCAGGATTGATTCATTTTAATTTGAGTCAGACGGTCTGCATTTTCTGTGGAGAGGCGGATACGCCGATCTGTGATGATGCCTCCGGCAGCACTGAAACAGCGTTCCGACATAACGCTGGCTGCCGGGCAAGCCAGCACCTCTATTGCGTACATTGCCAGTTCGTGCCAGGTGTCTAGCTTCATGCCCGGTTTCAGGTCCAGCGGTGCCAGCCACAAATCCGTCTGTTCCTTTATTCCCCTCCAAATTTCCTCCCCTGTGTGCTGCTTATCCCCAAGGCAGATCAGCTTCAGCAACGCTTGCTGACGCATGCCAACAGCTGTGCTGCACTGCTTCCACGATCCTACTGCTGCTGGTGCTGGGTTAGCATTTCCGGATGAGGTACAGCTTTGAGATGCGTTGGAGGAGAAGGAGTCAGAGAGGTAGGTGCTGCTGTTGTTATCCAGCTGTTTGCGGCGTGGGCAACACCCGCGCCGTAGCAGGTGAGGAATCGCTGCCAGGCTCCACAAGGTTCACCCAGTGCGCGGTAAGGGAGATGTATCGACCCTGGCCGAACGCACTCGTCCAGGTGTCAGTGGTGAGGTGAACCTTGCAGGCAACGGCATTCTTCAAGCTTCGGGTTATTTAGCTGACCACGTGCTCATGCAACTCAGGCACTGCAGAGCGCGCAAAGTGGTAGCGGCTGGGAACCACGTAACGTGGGATGGCCACTGACATCATGCCCTTGAAGCTGTTTGTCTCCACCACTCGATATGGCAGCATTTCGCAGGCCAGAAGCTTGGCTATGCTGGCTGGCTGTTACTGCCACGGCCCGGGGGTCATTTGCTGGCAATTTCCTCTTGTGCTCAAACATCTCAGAGACAGACAACTCAACCGTAGCGCTGCACACCGAAGGGCTGTTGGTTGTTGTGTTTGATGAACACTGGGAGACCTCAAGAGCACTAGTCCGGAAAGTGACAGTGTCAGCATCGTCTGATGTTTGTGAATGTTGTGAACCACGCAATGGCTGGGCTACTGCTGCTGCTGAGGCGGGTCTGGTGGTGAGTCTGGTGAACCCAAGGGAGGCAGTGTTGCTGGTGGTACCCTGTCCTGCCGCGTTTGCCCACAGAGTGGGATGTTTGGATAGAATGTGGCGGCTCATGCTGGTGGTGGAGAGGTTGTTAATACTTTTCCCCCTGCTCAGGCGGGTCTTGCACACCTTGCAAATCGCCATGGTAACATCCTCAGTGCAGTCTTCAAAGAAAGCCCAGACTTTAACTGGCTGAGGACTCGGACCTCGTGCGTGATGTGCTGGTGCTGCTTAACCCACTGCTGGACGCTTGAGAGGTCATCCAAGTAATTATCTGGTCCTGTTCTTTTGGATCTGTGAGGGTTGTTGTCCTGGACAACATGGGCAGTATTGAGTGGGTTTTCTTGGGTGCTCCCCTGTGGCCTGTACGTGAACCGTCAGGGGAAACACCTCTTCCCTTGCCCCTCCCTCTTTCACCGGATTTCTTCCTCATTTCACTTATCCTTAAAGTACACGCTGACTGGCAGCAGTACAGTGGCAGTACAGAAATGCTATACAGTGGTGGGTGAGCGGTGTACCACTATTGTCAGCAGTGACACAGAGCACAATGCTATACAGTGGCGGGTGAGCGGTGTACTACTGTTCCCAGCAGACACAGAGTGGAAGTAAACACAATGCTATATAGTGTGGCTGAGCCGTGTACACAGAGTGGCATTAAACACAATGCTATATAGTCTGCTATATAGTCACCCCGAACAGGGTGATGTTCTGCAGAACCCGAACAGTGGCAAACACTGTTCGCCCAACACTACTGGGAGGGAACGCAGATTTTAGTACCTAAACACACGATACAACATGTTTTCCGGGGTCGGACTCTGAGGCACATACAGATGGTCCCGATCATCATCCTCATCATACAACTCTTCTCCTGAGTCTGACCCACCCACCACCTCTGCCACCCCAACATCCCCAGACACAGACCCCTCATCGTCCTCAACATTAACTTGGGATGCTGGCCTGAGCCAGACCTCCTCCTCCACATCAGGCCCCATCATCTCCTCAATGGCAGCCCTCATTAATCGCTCTGGCGACGGACTGATGGACACAACGTTCTCCTCCGGGGAGGGCTGCTGCTGACCACTGGCTGCTGGGGTGGATGTTATAGCTTGCGTGGGGCGTTGGCTGTTGCTGTTGTTGGGAGTGCTGCTCACAGCGGAGGTCTCTGGGGAACTCATGTTGAGCTCATATAGTGGTTGACGGTGAGTGGAGTATTACTGATCCCAGCAATATACACACTGACTGGCAGAGTACGCAATGCTATATAGTGTGGCTGAGCGGTGTACACAGAGTGGCAGTAAACACAATGCTATATAGTCTGGCTGAGCGAGCGGTGTACTACTGTTCCCAGCAGAATCAGAGTGGCAGTAAACAATGGTATATAGTCTGGCTGAGCGGTGTACACAGAGTGTCAGTAAACAATGGTATATAGTCTGGCTGAGCGAGCGGTGTACTACTGTTCCCAGCAGAATCAGAGTGGCAGTAAACAATGGTATATAGTCTGGCTGAGCGGTGTACACAGAGTGTCAGTAAACAATGGTATATAGTCTGGCTGAGCGGTGTACACACAATGCTATATAGTCTGCTATATAGTGTCAGTAAACAATGGTATATAGTCTGGCTGAGCGAGCGGTGTACTACTGTTCCCAGCAGAATCAGAGTGGCAGTAAACAATGGTATATAGTCTGGCTGAGCGGTGTACACAGAGTGTCAGTAAACAATGGTATATAGTCTGGCTGAGCGAGCGGTGTACTACTGTTCCCAGCAGAATCAGAGTGGCAGTAAACAATGGTATATAGTCTGGCTGAGCGGTGTACACAGAGTGTCAGTAAACAATGGTATATAGTCTGGCTGAGCGGTGTACACAGAGTGTCAGTAAACAATGGTATATAGTCTGGCTGAGCGGTGTACACAGAGTGGCAGTAAACACAATGCTATATACTCTGGCTGAGCGAGCGGTGTACTACTGTTCCCAGCAGACACAGAACAGTAAACAGAATGCTATATAGTGTGGCTGAGCGAGCGGTGTACCACTATTCCCAGCAGACACAGAACAGTAAACAGAATGCTATATAGTGTGGCTGAGCGAGCGGTGTACCACTATTCCCAGCAGACACAGAACAGTAAACAGAATGCTATATAGTGTGGCTGAGCGAGCGGTGTACCACTATTCCCAGCAGACACAGAACAGTGAACAGAATGCTATATAGTGTGGCTGAGCGAGCGGTGTACCACTATTCCCAGCAGACACAGAACAGTGAACAGAATGCTATATAGTGTGGCTGAGCGAGCGGTGTACCACTATTCCCAGCAGACACAGAACAGTGAACAGAATGCTATATAGTGTGGATGAGCGAGCGGTGTACCACTATTCCCAGCAGACACAGAACAGTAAACAGAATGCTATATAGTGTGGCTGAGCGAGCGGTGTACCACTATTCCCAGCAGACACAGAACAGTGAACAGAATGCTATATAGTGTGGCTGAGCGAGCGGTGTACCACTATTCCCAGCAGACACAGAACAGTGAACAGAATGCTATATAGTGTGGCTGAGCGAGCGGTGTACCACTATTCCCAGCAGACACAGAACAGTAAACAGAATGCTATATAGTGTGGCTGAGCGAGCGGTGTACCACTATTCCCAGCAGACACAGAACAGTAAACAGAATGCTATATAGTGTGGCTGAGCGAGCGGTGTACCACTATTCCAAGCAGACACAGAACAGTGAACAGAATGCTATATAGTGTGGCTGAGCGAGCGGTGTACCACTATTCCCAGCAGACACAGAGTGGCAGTAAACAGAATGCTATATAGTGTGGCTGAGCGAGGTACACAGAGTGGCAGTAAACAGAATGCTTTATAGTGTGGCTGAGCAAGCGGTGTACTACTATTCCCAGCAGACACAGAGTGGCAGTAAACAGAATGCTATATAGTGTGGCTGAGCGAGGTACACAGAGTGGCAGTAAACAGAATGCTATATAGTGTGGCTGAGCAAGCGGTGTACTACTGTTCCCAGCAGTGACACAATGACAGGGGGGACCCTGGCTAGCGTGGCTGGAGCGCGAACTACCCTGCCTGCCTACCCAAAGCTAAACCCACAGACAAATGGCGGAGATATGACGTGGTTCGGGTATTTATTTACCCGAACCACGTGACAGTTCGGCCAATCAGAGCGCGTTCGGGTCCGAACCACGTGACCCGTTCGGCCAATCACAGCGCTAGCCGAACGTTCGGGGAACGTTCGGCCATGCGCTCTTAGTTCGGCCATATGGCCGAACGGTTTGGCCGAGCACCGTCAGGTGTTCGGCCGAACTCGAACATCACCCGAACAGGGTGATGTTCTGCAGAACCCGAACAGTGGCGAACACTGTTCGCCCAACACTAGCTGTAAGGCCTCGCTGCAGGGCCGTAAAACTCAGCACACAAGTGATCCCCCCCCCCTCCTTTCTGCCCACCAACAGAGCTTTCTGTTGGTGGGCTCTGATGGCTTCCACAATGTTTATTTATTTTTTTATTTGTGTATTTTTTTTGTAATAAATTTCCCTATTTTTTTGTGATTTTTATATCCCCCTTCCCTCCCTCCCCCCGCCAGCCAATCACAGCGATCGGCTCTCATAGACATCAGCTTATGAGTGCCGATCGCTCTCTGTGCTTCCCAAGAGGACAGCCGAGTGACACGGTTGTCCCTAGTACAGCCCTGCCGTAGATCTCAGCGCTGTACAATGTAAATAGACTGCGGTTTTGCAGTCTAACAAGCGTTAGGCGGTAATGGGGCTGCTGCCGTGTTCACACCAATTGGCGTGAGGCGGTCTTTAAGTAGTTAACTATTTGTGCATGTTTATTGATTGTGCAATAGCAATTTTTTTTTCTTTACAAAAAAATCAAATAGAGGTTTGTGTGGTTGTGAATGGAGTGGATACCAACCGGGTTGAAATATGTATACTAATTGTGACTTCACAGTAAGTTTGGCAAGCCGAAAGTACATGATGTGGCTGTCATCGAGATGCCAGCTCATCCATGTGCATAATCAGGGATATTGGGCGTATTGCCAGACACTGAAGATGCCTGACATTATATCTATTTATATCCAGACAGACAGGCAAGTGCATGTCACATGGGAACTTTGTCCCACTTTATATTAGCAATGTGGTAACTCAATAGTGAAGTCATTGTGACTTTGCCAACATGACACTAGACCTGCTGAGGATAAAAATGTAATATATATAGTGCTGCCCATAATTACTCATACCCCTGGCAAATTTTGACTTAAAGAGACCCCGAGGTGGGTTTGAAGATTATTATCTGCATACAGAGGCTGGATCTGCCTATACAGCCCAGCCTCTGTTGCTATCCCAAACCCCCCTAAGGTCCCCCTGCACTCTGCAATCCCTCATAAATCACAGCCACGCTGCTGACAAACAGCTTGTCAGAGCTGGCTGTGTTTATCTCTATAGTGTCAGTCTGCTGCTCTCCCCGCCTCCTGCAGAACTCCAGTCCCCGCCTGCATCCCTTCCCTCCCTGCTGATTGGAGGGAAGGGACGGGGCAGGGACCGGAGCTATGCAGGAGGCGGGGGAGCAGCTGAGACTGACACTACAGATGTAAACACAGCCTCACAGCATGGCTGTGATTTATGAGGGATTGCAGAGTGCAGGGGGAGCTTAGTGGGGTTTGGGATAGCAACAGAGGCTGGGCTGTATAGGCAGATCCAGCCTCTGTATGAAGATAACATTCTTTAAACACACCTCGGGTTCTCTTTAAAGTTACTTTTATTCAACCAGCAAGTAATTTTTTTGGATGGGAAATGACATGGGTGTCTCCCAAAAGATAATAAGACGATGTACAAGAGGCGTTATTGTGGAAAAAAAACATTTCTTTTATTTACATTTGAGCAAAAAGTGATCAGTCCAAAATTATTCATACCCTTCACAAACTGTCACAGTCTGAAGGTAAATCCAAAGTTCTATACCATTGTCTAAGCTGTTCTAAAACATCCTAATTACCCTGATTAACTGAAAACAGCTGTTTTAATCAACTCAACGGGTGAAAAACAGCACCTTTCTGCAGTTGGTCTGTGGACAGTCATGGCTAAGACAAAGGAGCTCAGTGAGGACCTGTGGATGCGCATTGTGGCTGCTCACAAGTCACGAAAGGGCTACAAGGCCATTTCTAAATGTTTCCAAGTTCCAGCGGCTACAGTGCAAAGCAGTGCTGGTCGTAATGGAAAAAGCTACGCTTACGGATCATTACGCGTAATTTTACGCTATTACGCATTACGAAATTACGCTTACGGCATAGACATTCAATTTCGGTACATGTCTGTAACTACGCATTGCCCTTACGCAATTACGCGTAAGAATACCGTAATTCAGGTTGTTACGTTATAGGCTTACGCGTAAAATCCTACTAGCAATTAATGCGTAAGGTCATGCTGCCAAGCGGAAAAGTTGATGCATGGATCAATGTTAGGTAGCCACCGACTTTAAGGGTTAATAGCAAAGCCCCCTTAAGTGCTAAGAGCCTCAAATTTGGAGAATATATTAAGGAGATCAGAAGGAATAAGAGGAAAATTTTTTTTTCAAAAAGACCTTATAATTTTTGAGAAAATCGATGTTAAAGTTTCAAAGGAAAAATATATACATTTAAAAACCCGCCGACTTTAACGGTTAATAGCAAAGCCTGCTTAAAATTTAGGAACACCACATTCACAGGGTATATTAAGGGGATCTGTGGGAATAAGAGGAAATTTTTTTTTTTCAAAAAGACCTTATAGTTTTTGAGAAAATCGAATTTTAAGTTTCAAGGGCAAAAATGTCTTTTAAATGCGGAAAATGTCAGGTTTTTTTGCACAGGTAACAATAGTGTTTTATTTTCATAGATTCCCCCAAGTGGGAAGAGTTTTACTTACTTCGTTCTGAGTGTGGGAAATAATAAAAAAAAAACGACGTGGGGTCCCCCCTCCCAGACCTCTTTAACCCCTTGTCCCCCATGCAGACTGGGATAGCCAGAATGCGGAGCACCGGCCGCGTGGGGCTCCGCACCCTGACTATACCAGCCCGCATGGTCCATGGATTGGGGGGTCTCGGAAGGGGAGGGCCAGCCAAGCTTTCCCCTCCCCCTCCGAGCCCTTGTCCAATCCAAGGACAAGGGGCTCTTCTCCACCTCCGATGGGCGGTGGAGGTGGAGGCCGCGATTTCCTGGGGGGGGGGGGGTTCATGGTGGCATCTGGGAGTCCCCTTTAAAAAGGGGTCCCCCAGATGCCCACCCCCCCTCCCAGGAGAAATGCGTATAGAGGTACTTGTACCCCTTACCCATTTCCTTTAAGAGTTAAAAGTAAATAAACACACAAACACATAGAAAAAGTATTTTAATTGAACAAAAAACATAACCACGAAAAAAGTCCTTTAATATTCTTAATTAACCATTAATACTTACCTGTCCCTTTAAAAGCCAGTTCCCACGCAATATCCTCGGAAATATACTAATCAGTTACAATGTAACAAAGTTATTACAATGTAACAACTTTGTTACTTTGTAACACCACCGCACCCGACGTCACTCGCCGCTCACCCGCCGGCCGCCGCATACACGCTAAGTCCCCGCCGGCTCCCGCCGTCCACTCCGCCCACACCTGTCACCCATATACATGCTGGCACCCATGGGTGCCAGCATGTATATAGGTGACATGTGGGAGAGGCGGGGAGGGCAGCGGAGCCGGCGGGGACTTAGCGTCCCTTCACCCGACAGAGCTCTGAGCTATATAGCTCAGAGCTCTCGAAAGCATCTTTGTATTTGGGCTCCAAGGAGCCCCATTGGTCCTTAGCAGACCAATGGGGTTCCTTCAAATCAGAAGGAACCCCATTGGTCTGCTAAGGACCAATGGGGCTCCTTGGAGCCCAAATACAAAGATGCTTTTGAGAGCTCTGAGCTATATAGCTCAGAGCTCTGTCGGATGAAGGGACGCTAAGTCCCCGCCGGCTCCGCTGCCCTCCCCGCCTCTCCCACATGTCACCTATATACATGCTGGCACCCATGGGTGCCAGCATGTATATGGGTGACAGGTGTGGGCGGAGTGGACGGCGGGAGCCGGCGGGGACTTAGCGTGTATGCGGCGGCCGGCGGGTGAGCGGCGAGTGACGTCGGGTGCGGTGGTGTTACAAAGTAACAAAGTTGTTACATTGTAATAACTTTGTTACATTGTAACTGATTAGTATATTTCCGAGGATATTGCGTGGGAACTGGCTTTTAAAGGGACAGGTAAGTATTAATGGTTAATTAAGAATATTAAAGGACTTTTTTCGTGGTTATGTTTTTTGTTCAATTAAAATACTTTTTCTATGTGTTTGTGTGTTTATTTACTTTTAACTCTTAAAGGAAATGGGTAAAGGGTACAAGTACCTCTATACTCATTTCTCCTGGGAGGGGGGGTGGGCATCTGGGGGACCCCTTTTTAAAGGGGACTCCCAGATGCCACCATGAACCCCCCCCCCCCAGGAAATCGCGGCCTCCACCTCCACCGCCCATCGGAGGTGGAGAAGAGCCCCTTGTCCTTGGATTGGACAAGGGCTCGGAGGGGGAGGGGAAAGCTTGGCTGGCCCTCCCCTTCCGAGACCCCCCAATCCATGGACCATGCGGGCTGGTATAGTCAGGGTGCGGAGCCCCACGCGGCCGGTGCTCCGCATTCTGGCTATCCCAGTCTGCAGGGGGGACAAGGGGTTAAAGAGGTCTTTCCCACACTCAGAACGAAGTAAGTAAAACTCTTCCCACTTGGGGGAATCTATGAAAATAAAACACTATTGTTACCTGTGCAAAAAAAACTGACATTTTCCGCATTTAAAAGACATTTTTGCCCTTGAAACTTAAAAATCGATTTTCTCAAAAACTATAAGGTCTTTTTGAAAAAAATTTTTTCCTCTTATTCCTTCTGATCTCCTTAATATATTCTCCAAATTTGAGGCTCTTAGCACTTAAGGGGGTTTTGCTATTAACCCTTAAAGTCGGCGACTTTTTTATATTATACGGGAGCGTAATATTACGCGATTACGGCAGACTGTGTAATTTCAATGGGAGTTTACTGTCTTACGCGTAATTTGTTACGCGTAAAAACGTAACCCACGGTCTACGCGTAATTAATTACGCGTAATACCGTAACCCTACACGTAACGCTTACGGTGCATTTGTAGTGAATTACGATGCGTAATTACGCTAATGCGTAATTTCGGCCCAGCACTGGTGCAAAGTATTATTAAAAAATGAAAGATGTTCCGCACTGTGGAAAATATCAGAGGATGTGGTCGGAAGCCAAAAGTGACATAATCCAGGTATCACCACCACCAAGGGCATCCTGGTGAATCTGGGCTCTGCTGGTGACAATGTCTCAAAGCAGACAATCCAACGGACACTGCACACTGCTAGGTTCCACAGATGCAGACCAAGGAGGACGCCACTTCTCCAGATAAGGCACACAAAAGCTCGCTTGGCCTTTGCAAATGCTCATCTGGACAAAGAAGAAGACTTCTGGTCTTCTGTGCTATGGTCAGATGAAACAAAAATTGATTTGTTTGGTCAAAATGATGTTTCCTTCATTTGGCTTAAAAAAGTAGAAGCCTTCAACCCAAACAACACCATCCCCACTGTCAAACATGATGGTGGATGGAGAACCTAATGATTTGGGGGTGTTTTTCAGCCAATGGACCAGGGAACCTAATCACAGTAAACGGCACCATGAAAAAAGAGCAATACATGAGGATTCTCAATGACAACATCTGGCAGTCTGCAGAGAAACTTGGCAGTGGGCATCAGTGGACATTTCAGCATGACAATGACCCAAAACACACAGCAAAAGTGGTGAAGAATAGAGATGGCTCGAACCTCCGATTTTAGGTTCGCGAACCTCGAATGCGAACTTCCGCAAAAACTTTGTGCAAACTTTTCAAACCGCAATAGACTTCAATGGGGAGGTGAACTTTGAAAACTAGAAACATTTATGCTGGCCACAAAAGTGATGGAAAAGATGTTTTTCAAGGGGTCTAACATCTGAGTTTTTGCATGGCGGAGTGGGATACACGCCAAAAGTCACGGGGAAAAATCTGGATTTGACGCACAGCAGCGTTTTAAGGGCAGAAATCACATTGCATGCTTAATTGGAGGCCTAAAGTGCTTTAACCCTCCTGGCGGTATAAAAAAATACGCCAGGAGGCAGCGCAGCAGTTTTTTTTTAATTTTTTTTTTCTATATCATGTAGCGAGCCCAGGGCTCGCTACATGATAGCCGCTGCTCAGCGGCATCCCCCCGCCCTCTTCGATCGCCTTCGGCGATCTCCGATCAGGAAATCACGTTCAAAGAACGGGATTTCCTGGAGGGCTTCCCCCGTCGCCATGGCGACGGGGCGGAATGACGTCACCGACGTCACTGACGTCGGGTCGTCATTGGGAGTCCCGGGCCACCCCTCGGCGCTGCCTGGCACTGATTGGCCAGGCAGCGCACGGGGTCTGGGGGGGGGGGCCGCGCGCCACACCGTATAGCGGCGATCGGGCGCGCGGCGGCGGCGATCAGGGTGCTGGCGCAGCTAGCAAAGTGCTAGCTGCGTCCAGCAAAAAAAAAAATTAAACAAATCGGCCCAGCAGGGCCTGAGCGGCACCCTCCGGCGGCTTACCCCGAACTACGTTCGGGGTTACCGCCAAGAAGGTTGAAACATCTCGCATCTGTATACATCAATCAGGGAGTGTGATTAGTGTACTGCTTCACACTGACAGACCAAACTCACTGTGTAACGCTCCGCACACAGCTGTTTGTGTAGTGACGGCCGTGCTGGACTGGTGCGCACCATGACGAGAGTGCAGGTGATGGCGGCTTTCCAGCCCATATCCATATGGTCGTCGGGCTGAGGTAGCTCAATGTCCACAATGAAGCAACAACCTTATTATCTTGGGTGTGCCCCCCCTCCCGTGGCACTCATATAGCCGGCGGTCATGGCTTCATTGTGATACGCAAGCCCCTTCACCGTGGCAAGGTAACGATCACGAAGGGGAATTGACACATGTACATGTCTTTTGTTTTGTTGTTGGAGCAGCTTAAGAGAGCTGCAGCCCGGCTGGGCGCGCTCAGTGTAGGTAGTGTAGTTGTTGTTGCAGCCCCCCGCAGTGCAGCCAGAAAAATTAAGCAGGCATGTACACGCACCAGAAAAATTATTATAGCTATCAGCGGCCTTAAAAATTCAGGAATCCATCTAGAGTCCTGGACCCTGTTGGTGGCGGAGCGGCGGTCCCAGCACGCGAGCGAGTCCTGCCAGAGACGCCGTGAAAGACATCGCGGGACTCGCCGCTGTCAGGTAAGTGTATTACACAAACATAGAGAAATAAAAAGTACATTTTTTCTAGAGTGAAATGAGCCATAAATTACTTTTCTCCTATGTTGCTGTCACTTACAGTAGGTAGTAGAAATCTGACAGAAGTGACAGGTTTTGGACTAGCCCATCTCTTCATAGGGGATTCTCAGCAAGGCTTTTATTCTTTATAAAGATATTCCCTAAAAAGGATTTAAACAATGATGCTGGCCAGCTTCCCTGCTCGCTACACAGTTTTTTTGGGAGTTGGACCTAGCAACTGCCATTCACTAAGTGCTTTTGAAAATGAATAAATCTCTGAGAATCCCCCCATGTAAGTGACAGCAACATAGGAGAAAGTAATTTATGGCTCATTCTACTCTGGAAAAAAAGTATTATTTGTTTATGTTTGCACATATTTTAATCTTACAATTTATCGCCATAGTGCCCCTTTAATTTAGATTCATTTGTCCCTGGTCTATAATGTCACTGTGCTTTCTACAGAGTGGTGCCCAAACTGTGTCCCATACTCTAGATGTGGACTCACAAGTGATTTAAACACAAATGATTTTCCAAGGTTGTGTGTAAAGGCTTGTACCCACGTTGCAATTTTGTGCGCAATTCTTCTGATGACTGCTGATTTTCTTTTTGAGGGACCATTTCTGCAATCTCGCGACATTGGTATGAGTGCATGATTAAGGCGAACGATGCTTTATAACACGCGGCAGTGCCGAACTGTCATGTGCATCCGTCGTGTGCCATCGCGTGACATCACGTGCTCCCACAGACAGGAAGATGGATCAGGGATTGCTCGTTTGTTGGGTGACGTCGCTGTGATCTATCTTCCTGCGTCTTCAGCTTTAGAACTCTGTAGCAGAGCTTTTTATAGCTGCATATAAGCTCCTGGATTAACAAATGTCAAATAAATCAAATTAAAGTTCTACTTCACACTGCAGGATCTTTTATGTTTAGAAAGTATTCCCTTTGGAAAAGTCATTCCCATAACCGAGGATCTGTGCAGTGCACAGAATATGGAGTAGAGATAGTTAGTTAAAGGGTAACTTCAGCCTAAACAAACACACTGTCATTAAGTTACATTAGTTATGTTAATTAAAATAGATAGGTAATATAATCTCTTACCCAACCCGTTTTAAAAGAACAAGCAAATGTTTGTGATTTCATGGGGGCAGCCATTTTTTTCATGGAGGCAGCCATCTTTTTCATAGGGGCAGCCATCTTTTTGGTTGAAAGGAGCTGACAGGGAGCATGAGACATAGTTCCAACTGTCCTGTGTCCTGATCACCTCTCTCAGCTGCGTGCTCTAGACCACAAATCACTAATTAAAAAAAAATTGCACCAAAACAGCAGAACGAGAACAACATCAGAAATCCCATCATGCTTTGCTTAGCACCAGAGGAAAAATGCCCCAGCAGTTTTCTTCTGTGCAGCTACAAATGAGGCTTGGGTAAGAAAAACAAAGTTCTGATGCTGTGAATCTGTTAAAGAAACACCAAGCCTTTTCAATACTGCTGAGCAGATTTTTAGTCTAGAGGTTCACTTTAATTAGGTGCTAATAATTCTGTATTGCACGCTAATGTAAAAGCATGAAGTTTTGATTCAGGATGATACCACATCCTGCCTTGCTTTTACGGCTGGCGAACACGGTACAATACTCTACTGCTATTACGCAAATTTAAAGTAGATCTAACATGAGACGCATATGGTGGCTGCCATATTTATTTCCTTTTTAACAATACCAGTTGCCTGGCATCCTGCTGATCTTTCTGGCTGAAACAAGCATGCAGCTTGTGTACCTGTGTGAGATTGCATTCTGTGTGTAGCATTCCCGTAGTTTGGGTCTAAAGCGCCACAACCACAGCCTGAGAATGTGCACCTTGACAGCAGTGCATGAAATCATTGGAAACAGGGACAGATCTCCTTTCAGCACAGGAATCTGTGTGTCTAGCAGATTCGTTTCCAGACGACTGGTGAATCTAGTGGTCTTGTAAGGTGTGGTTGAGGGCGATAGCCTTGTTATATCCTTAAATAAGGCTGCTCCTCCTCTTGATTTGGTCGAAAAACGTTAGGTCCTTTCTTTGCTGGCTGAGGCTTTGCTCGCTAGCGCTGAGCGATTTATAGAGCGATTTTGAAAGCACTTTTCTGATCGATTTTGCTTAGAAAGTAGCTTTTCTATGCACTTTTCTAAGCACTTCTGCACTTCTGTGAAGCTTTTTTTTTTTTTTTACTTCCTGATGTAAGTCAGGAAGTGAACTCTTTGCTCTGGAAATGAATAAATACAATGTATAAGTCCTTAGCAATTTCTCTATCCTTTCTATTGAATCGCAAATGCTCAGAAAATGGTGCAGGAGCCGCGTTTGTGATTGGATAGAAAGCTCATCGCTTATGTGAGAACTCTCACATAAGCTAACATTGCACAAGCGCTTTTAAGGCGAATTTAAAATCGCCAGCACTTAAAAATAAGCAAAAACGCTAGTTATAATGTGAACAAGTTCCTGACAGATCCAACATGAAATACCTCTCTGTTTAGCTCAGGTAATTTTGCCACAGGTCAGGTGTGCTTTAATCAAGGAATGGGCCTAGATGAGAATTTAGGACTTTTTATTTTAGCTTATACCGCATTTAATCCATATACAACCTCTATGCTGTGATTAACCATCACAAGCCCAAACTGAGAAGCTCACCTCAAATTGTGTTTGTATTTGCCCAGTTTATGAATCTTTTATCTGCCTGGAAAAACAACATTATATACATACAGTGGTGTGAAAAACTATTTGCCCCCTTCCTGATTTCTTATTCTTTTGCATGTTTGTCACACTTAAATGTTTCTGCTCAACAAAAACTGTTAACTATTAGTCAAAGATAACATAATTGAACACAAAATGCCGTTTTAAATGATGGTTTTTATTATTTAGTGAGAAAAAAAAACTCAAAACCTACATGGCCTTGTGTGAAAAAGAAATTGCCCCCTGAACCTAATAACTGGTTGGGCCACCCTTAGCAGCAATAACTGCAATCAAGCGCTTGCGATAACTTGCAACGAGTCTTTTACAGCGCTCTGGAGGAATTTTGGCCCACTCATCTTTGCAGAATTGTTGTAATTCAGCTTTATTTGAGAGTTTTCTAGCATGAACCGCCTTTTTAAGGTCATGCCACAACATCTCAATAGGATTCAGGTCAGGACTTTGACTAGGCCACTCCAAAGTCTTCATTTTGTTTTTCTTCAGCCATTCAGAGGTGGATTTGCTGGTGTGTTTTGGGTCATTGTCCTGCTGCAGCACCCAAGATCGCTTCAGCTTGAGTTGACGAACAGATGGCCGGACATTCTCCTTCAGGATTTTTTGGTAGACAGTAGAATTCATGGTTCCATCTATCACAGCAAGCCTTCCAGGTCCTGAAGCAGCAAAACACATCACACTACCACCACCATATTTTACTGTTGGTATGATGTTCTTTTGCTGAAATGCTGTGTTACTTCTACGTCAGATGTAACGGGACACGCACCTTCCAAAAAGTTCAACTTTTGTCTCGTCGGTCCACAATGTATTTTCCTAAAAGTCTTGGCAATCATTGAGATGTTTTTTAGAAAAATTGAGACGAGCCTTAATGTTCTTTTTGCTTAAAAGTGGTTTGAGCCTTGGATATCTGACATGCAGTCCGTTTTTGCCCAGTCTCTTTCTTATGGTGGAGTCGTGAACACTGACCTTAATTGAGGCAAGTGAGGCCTGCAGTTCTTTAGATGTTGTCCTGGGGTCTTTTGTGGCCTCTCCTCTCGGATGAGTTTTCTCTGCGCTCTTGGGGTAATTTTGGTCGGCCGGCCACTCCTGGGAAGGTTCATCACTGTTCCATGTTTTTGCCATTTGTGGATAATGGCCAGGGGCGGCGCCAGGGGGGTGCTTGGGGGTGCTCGAGCACCCCCTAGAATTGTCCAAGCACCCCCAAAGCACCCCCTGGAGTGAACTGACTTCAGGCGTCTAAAAGACGCCAAGTCAGTTCACACAGCGGCAGCACGGAGCAGCAGGCAGGGCTACGGTAAGATGGCCGCCCGGAGCCCTGCTCTGCAGACTTTGAGTCTGCAGTGCAGGGCTTCGGGCGGCCATTTTCCCGTAGCCCTGCTCTCTGCATGCAGGCAGGAAGTCTCGCCGTGACGTCGGGAAGGAAGAGGATCGTGGGCGCGCGGGCGCTGCGCGCCACAAGGAGGTCGGGACAGGAGGTCGGGACAGGAGGTCGGGAAAGAAGGTCTTCTGGCTGTAGGTGAGTAAATGGGTTTTTCTTTTCTTTTTCAGGTGGTGCTGATTGTGGATATCTGCTACGGATTGTGCATATTGGGGTCATATCTGCTACGGATTGTGCATATTGGGGTCATATCTGCTACGGATTGTGCATATTGGGGTCATATCTGCTACGGATTGTGCATATTGGGGTCATATCTGCTACGGATTGTGCATATTGGGGTCATATCTGCTACGGATTGTGCATATTGGGGTCATATCTCCTACGGATTGTGCATATTGGGGTCATTTCTGCTACCGATTGTGCATATTGGGGTCATATCTGCTACCGATTGTGCATATTGGGGTCATATCTGCTACCGATTGTGCATATTGGGGTCATATCTGCTACCGATTGTGCATATCGGGGTCATATCTGCTACCGATTGTGCATATCGGGGTCATATCTGCTACGGATTGTGCATATCGGGGTCATATCTGCTATGGATTGTGCATATTGGGGTCATATCTGCTACGGATTGTGCATATTGGGGTCATTTCTGCTACCGATTGTGCATATTGGGGTCATATCTGCTACCGATTGTGCATATTGGGGTCATATCTGCTACCGATTGTGCATATTGGGGTCATATCTGCTACCGATTGTGCATATTGGGGTCATATCTGCTACCGATTGTGCATATTGGGGTCATATCTGCTACCGATTGTGCATATTGGGGTCATATCTGCTACCGATTGTGCATATTGGGGTCATATCTGCTACCGATTGTGCATATTGGGGTCATTTCTGCTACCGATTGTGCATATTGGGGTCATATCTGCTACCGATTGTGCATATTGGGGCCATATCTGCTACCGATTGTGCATATTGGGGCCATATCTGCTACCGATTGTGCATATTGGGGCCATATCTGCTACCGATTGTGCATATTGGGGTCATTGGACGTGTTTTTTGTTAAAATCTGCTCACATTACGTGTATTTTCTTGAGAAAACCTGCACAATTATGTGAATTTTCTGGGGAAAGGGTCACCAAAACTTGGGCCCTCTGTCTTTGCGTTGCACTTTTAAAGGGAACCCGAGGTGAGAATAATATGGAGGCTGCCATATTTATCTCCTTTTAAGTAATACCAGCTGCCTGGCTGCCGTGTTGGTCCTCTGCCTCTAATTCTTTCAACCATAGACCCTGAACAAGCATGCAGCAGGTCAGGGGTTTCTGACAATATTGTCAGAACTGACAAGATTAGCTGCATGCTTGTTTCTGGTGTAATTCAGTTCACTACTACAGCCAAATAGATCAGCAGGGCTGCCAGGCAACTAGAATTGTTTAAAAGGAAATAAATATGGCAGCCACCATATCACTCTCACCCTGGGTTCACTTTAAATTACAGTTAGCCCCGCCCTCATCCGGTCATGACCACGCCCATTTTTTCGCCGCGGCGCGCTATGCGCGCCGCAGGTTGTAGCCACACCCATTTTTTGCCGCGGTTCATCAGCTCCCCCGGAAATTGGTCCAGCACCTGCATAGCACCCCCTAAAAAAAATTCCTGGAGCCGCCACTGATAATGGCTCTCACTGTGGTTCGCTGGAGTCCCAAAGCTTTAGAAATGGCTTTATAACCTCTACCAGACTGATAGATCTCAATTACAGTACTTTTGTTCTCATTTGTTCCTGAATTTCTTTGGATCTTGGCATGATGTCTAGCTTTTGAGATGCTTTTGGTCTACTTCTCTGTGTCAGATAGCTCCTATTTAAGTGATTTCTTGATTGAAACAGGTGTGGCAGTAATCAGGCCTGGGGGGTGACTACAGAAATTGAACTCAGGTGTGATAAACCACAGTTAAGTTATTTTTTAACAAGGGGGGCAATTACTTTTTCACACAGGGCCATTTAGATTTGGAGTGTTTTTTCTCACTAAATAATAAAAACCATAATTTAAAACTGCATTTTGTGTTCAATTATGTTATCTTTGACTAATAGTTAACGGTTTTTGACGAGCACAAACATTTAAGTGTGACAAACATGCAAAAGAATAAGAAATCAGGAAGGGGGCAAATCGTTTTTTACACCACTGTATACAATATTATTTGACTTTACATTTAAGGCCCAGTGCACACCAAAAACGTCTAGCAGATCTGCAAAACGCTAGAGGTTTTTGAAGCAAATTTTCAGAGTGATTCTAGGCATGTTTAGAGAAGTTTTCTAAACATGCCTAGCGTTGTTTGTAGCGTTTTTGTGTAGCAGATTACAAATATTGTTACAGTACAGCTGTGAGGCCCAGTGCACACCGAGCGGTTTTAGGAGCGATCCGCCAACCGCATCAGCCAGTGAAAACTCTTGGGTAATGTATTTCAATGGGATGGTGCACACCAGTGGTTTGAGGTTTGTAGCAAACCGCAAACGTGCCCCCTGCTGCACGTTTGTGGTTTGCAGAAGTGTTTCTGCCTCAATGTAAAGTATAGGAAAAACGCAAACTGCTGTGGAAAATGCTACATCAGAGCGGTTTTCCAAGCATTTTTGTTACAGAAGCTGTTCAGTAACAGGTTTTACTGTAACAATATTTGTAATCTTCTACATAAAAACGCTCCCAAAAACGCTAGGCATGTTTAGAATCGCTCTGAAATCAGCTCCAAAAACCAAGCGTTTTGACGATCTGCTAGCGGTTTTGGTGTGCACTGGGCCTGACTGAACAGCTTCTGTAACGCCTGGAAAACTGCTCTGATCTAGCGTTTTTCAGAGCTGTTTTCCACTTTCCTATACTTTAACATTGAGGCAGAAACGCCTCAGAAATCTAAAAAATGCTGCAGCCCCTGAATTTGCATTTGTGGAAAAAATGTACCTCTCTGATGTGCACTATCCCATTCACTTTCATTAGCCAAGCGGTTTTGCCCCTGCAAGCGTTTTAAAAAAACGCTTCAGAACCGCTCTGGTGTGCGCCAGCCCATTATCTGGAGCAGATAATACCGTAACTTATTCTCATTAACTTTGTGTGGGCGAAAATGACTCATGCTTGATCGATATGGAGATAACTTCTTAGAGAACAATGTCTAATGTCCAAGCTGCATTAAAGTTTTGCTGAGTAAGCTACACCTGAAACCATATTAACCACTTGCCGACCGCACACTCATAACGTGCGTCGGCAAAGTGGCAGCTGCAGGACCAGCGACGCAGTACTTGCTTCGCCAGCTGCAGCCTAATTAATCAGGAAGCAGCCGCTCGTACGAGCGGCTGCTTCCTGTCAAATCACGGCGGGGGGCTCCGTGAATAGCCTGCGGGCCGCCGATGGCGGCTCGCAGGCTAGATGTAAACACAAGCGGAAATAATCCACTTTGTTTACATTTGTACGGCGCTGCTGCGCAGCAGCGCCGTAAGGCAGATCGGCGATCCCCGGCCAATCAGCGGCCGGGGATCGCCGCCATGTGACAGGGGACGTCCTGTCACTGGCTGCACAGGACGGATAGCGTCCTGTGCAGCCCGGATTTCCAGGCAAGGCAGCAGGTAGGAGAGGGAGGGGGGAATTTCGCCGCGGAGGGGGGCTTTGAGGTGCCCCCCCCGCCACCCACAGCAGGCAGGAGAGATCAGACCCCCCCAGCACATCATCCCCATAGGGGGGAAAAAAGGGGGGCAATCTGATCTCCCTGCCTGCACCCTGATCTGTGCTGGGGGCTGCAGAGCCCACCCAGCACAGATCAATCAAACCAGCGCTGGTCCTTAAGGGGGGGTAAAGGGTGGGTCCTCAAGTGGTTAATGTGTTTATTGCACTCTAGCCAATGCCTTGTCAGCCTATGTGCTCAAGTGGAAATTATGTGCAGGTTTTTTAGAGCCTTGCCTATGGTTTCCACAGGGCAGCTTCTAGCCTTTTTGTCACCCAAAGCAGGAAGTCTACCCTCCCCATCACTATTTAAAAGCCCATAATTTATTAAATCATATTGATATACTCCTTTGACATGAATATTTAAAAAGTTCAGACCCTTAGGTAACAATTTATGTCTTTTTTTTTTATTATTGTAATTTTTTATTTCATTTTTTATTAAAACTTTTATGTGTTTATTTTTTGATGTGGGAGGTAAACAGGGGATTTTAAATGTTTAAAAATGTTATTTATTTATGTATTTATTAAATACAAAGTGGTTTTTGGTGTAGTTTGCTATTTGGCCACAAGATGGCCACAGTCAAAAAGTCCTGGGAGCGATCGATCTCGCTCCCAGGAAGAAGAAAGAAGACCAGGAACTTTTTTCACTCAGAAAAGCCGCAGCGTCTGAAGAGACTCTGTCGGCTTTTCTCCTGGGGGGGGGGGGGGGGGTCCGATCAATGAAAGTGATCTATAATCCCTTTCATTGATCGCTGGGCTAGCGGCCAGCGGCGGGAGCGGGCACGGGGGGCCCCGCGGGAGAGCACGCGACCCGCGGGAGTGCGCGCAGCCTAACTGGATGAGAATTTTCATCCAGTTAGGCTTAAGTGGTTAAAAAGTGAGTTGGACTGGGCCCATTGTGTAAAATGTAAACAAAAACATAATGTGATGATTTGCAAATCAAGTAGATACAGTGGGATGCGAAAGTTTGGGCAACCTTTGTTAATCATCATGATTTTCCTGTATAAATCATTGGTTGTTGAGATAAAAAATGTCAGTTAAATATATCATATTTTCGGTTCGCAAACCTCGAACACGAACTTCGTTTTAAGGGCAGAAATCACATTCCATGCTAAATTGGAGGCCTAAAGTGCTTTAAATTGCATGTGTATACATCAATCAGGTAGTTGTGATGATTTGCTCAGCTGCCTGTGCAGGCAGGCAGCCTTTTGACCATTGTGTAGGTTTGCATGCTGCAGGACTCTGGAAAGAAGAGCTTCTGTCAGTTTTGCAGCTTGTGCTTGCAGAGGAATTTGCATACGTTGTCATGCAAATTGCCTGGCCACATTCATTGGAGGCATGTACTATAAGTACTATGTCTTTCCCACAATGTGTAATGATCGCTGCTGCAGCAGATATTGCTGGAAGTAATAGTGCTGCAGCTCAGGCAGTTCTGATCTCTTTCCATGCAAGCTGCATAGCTTTGTCTGCCTTTCCCTGCTGTCAGCTTGTGACTGATTATCATTCACCTGTGTGGGAATCTGCATGTCTGCTCCCATTGGATGACCTCAGTATAAAGATCTGCTTCCTGCAGGACTCCTCGGGTTTTCATAGCTTCAGTTTAAGCCTGTCTTGCTGTCGCTTCAGCCCCCGATCGTGTTTCTTGTTCTAAAGATACTTTGCTGGTTTTGCATCATATATTGGTTCATTGCCCATATATATGCATACCAGCACGTTTATTATTTTCCTTGTATTCGTGTTACGTTGATACATCAGTGTCGCTGATGTATACGTACACGAACTTTTTATATCCTGTGTGCAGTTAGTCAGCTTTCCAGCACGTTTTGGTAGGTTGCGCGTACCGTGACCACCCGTGCTGAGGTAGTTACCCTGCTCCTGTTTGTGGATTGCGTTCATCTCTGCGAAGAGATAACGAATCCTTCTGAATCCTGTTCTGTTACTGTTTGTGGATTGCGTTTATCTCTGCGAAGAGATTACGAATCCTTCTGAATCCTGTTCTGTTACCGTTTGTGGATTGCGTTCATCTCTGCGAAGAGATAGCGAATCCTTCTGAGCCCTGTTCCCTGTATTGCTCCAGTGCTAGTCAGAGTTCCTGCTTATGTCATATATCAGTTCATTGCCGATATATACATATGTTAGTCAGACGTTACAAATAGTTTCATTGATAGCTGTAATTGTAATACGCTAGGAAATCATACTTATTGTATATTTATCTGTGTTACGTTCATCTATCTTGATCCTGCTATTTCCTGACTATCCTGTCCTGTCTTTGTGAGGCACGCCATTGCTGCAAACGCATTGGCTACCTCATCCCAGTCTGTTTTATTGTGGACGCTTGCTGTCACTAAGTAGTGGCTAGTTAAGCAAGCGTTCATTCTGTCTACCTGTCCTGATCTCCTCAGTTCTGGTTTGTGCGCTCAGCGCTACTTTGCGCTGAGACGTTATAACGAAAGTATTGTTTGTGGCTTTCGGATCTGCACCGGCTCTGTGCGCCACAATCTCCTATTGGAGTCAGTCCTCCCCTCCACTATACTAGGGATAGCCTGTTTCCTTGTGCTAGTGTGTGTACCTCCTCCACGTCAGCTCATGCGTTGCATGCTGACTGTGGAGAATACACCACCAAGCCTTACATTATGAAAACCCCATTACCAATCCCCATTGTGGGGGGGATTCCCAGAAAGTATGACACTGTTAATTATGGTTCCTGTTCCTTTAAGAAATTTGAAGAACTTAACTCTGAAACAGAAAATGAGTTTTTCTCTGAATGTGCCAGGTTCCTGGCCAATCCCGATCTCCAAGCGACTCCTGTTTCAACCTGGGCACTCCAACTAAGTTATATTTTGTTTAAAGGGGAATTATTCCAGTGGGCATTTGATGTTCTCAATCATTCCGATTTGAAAGAGAGACCGCTGGAATTTCTAGCGTTTGTGATCCATAACTGGTTGCGCATAGATCCATTGCCTTTTCCTCTTAATGAACTCCTGGCAGCAGGCCAATCAGCTTCTCCTTCAATTGCTTGCAAAAATGTTCAGCAAGCAGAAAGTGTTACTGATAATTTTCCTGCAGCCTTGAATAAATCACCAAAAACAGCAGGGTCTAAGGCAAAACGCAAACGTTCTAAGAAACGTGTCCGATCTGCAGAGTCGTTATCCTTAGCGACTGAGACCTATAATGAGATTCTGCCATTAACAGATAATGAAATGCAATTGTCTTTCAGGGGAGTTAAATGGACTTATGAAACTACTAATGAACTTTCCTCCCTGGCTAGGGAAAATAAAGATTTTTGTTTAAAAGAATTATCTGAGTATGATTATGAGGAGATATTACAGAGTATTGAACAAATCAACTTATTTGTGAAGCAAGGAAAGTTTGCATACACTACAGTTCAGCACTTGCTACAGGTATTGGAGATTCTTAGGAATAAGGAATCTGCCAATCACCTGCTAATTAACCCAATATATGTCCCTGCTACAATCATATCTGCAAACCATGATCTGCCTGTTAAGTATGCTTGGAATCCTCCATTTGAGAAAGGAGAGATGGAAGCTCTGGTCAATGAATGGAAGAATGATTCAAGTTCATTTTGTCAATTTTACAGTGCAAAAAGTGAATTAGTATTGAATGCATGCATTAAGTCTGCCTATAACCTAATAAGAACTGGTGTGTGTGGGTATGACTTTGTGGCTCCATTGATTGATGTGTGGGAACTGATTTTGGATGATTTTTATGTGACTCCGAATTTGCAAATTTGGCGTTCTGACCCGCCTGCTTCAGCACCTTTGGCTGATTCAGCAGGTGATTCGGAGCTCTTTTTGTGTGAAATTGAAGTTCCTGCAATTCCACCCTGTACCATGGATAACTCAGTGTTACTTACCAGTAAAACAGAAGCCACTGATACATTCTTAACCTTGCCCTGCGCAAATTTCTCAGCAGAGAATCCAGAGGTCCTGCTGACTTCCGAGTCCAGCCTAGCCAGTACTCATGACTCTTTGTTCAGTGAAACAGACACCAGAAAAATCTTGCCTGCCTCTGCAAACACTTCTGCAGAAATTACCTGTGTTAATAAAGTTCAACTCCTGTCTGATCCAGCAGATGCCAATAGATGCACTACATCAGTTTCCGAGTCCCAGCAATCCTGTCTAGAAACCTCAGAACCCCAGCATCTGAATTTTCCAATTTTACAAATGAATGGTGATTCAGATGCGCAAACATTGTGTCTTGATCTACCTGTTTCTACACCTCGCTCTAGTTTCATGAACAGCTCAGAGCATCTGCTATGTGAACCTGAAATCGCAGAATTATTACCTTGTTCAGAAAATATTCCAGTAAATTTGCCCTGTACCATGAATTGTGCAGTAGATCTCTCCAATGAAACTCAGGTCACAGAATCATTATGCTGTCCAGCAGGTGCCTCCATGGTTTTGCCCTGCAATATGGACTGTTCAGTGATCCTGTCCAGTGAAGCTGTGGTCGCAGAGTCTTATGCTTCACCCAGTACTTTGGATACTTCAAACCCTCTAGCAGAGGAGTCTGAGGCACTGCTTACCTCAGTTGGTGTTGCAGTAATATTCACTTGTTAGTGACGTAGGTGGAACTCCGCTCACGGCTCCATCCACCGACCGTGCAGGAAAGACGGGCTGCTCGAACCCCAAATCCAGTACAGTAGAGAGTGAATTCCGCACCAGGTCAGTGGAAAAAAACTTCGCTTTATTAAATCACGTACATGACAAGCTAAAATCCATCACCACATGCTGACATGTTTCGGACGTTACACGTCCTTAATCATAGCATGGGTGCAAGTGAACAGGGATGACCCTTAAGTAGGAAGATACCACACCCAAAGTCACATGTTCACAAACCCCACCCACAAACAAAGAGGTGCATACATTAAAAAAAGAAAATTGAGAAACAGCCTCAATTATATAATCAATTGAATAAAAACATAATATACAATAAAAATGTGAATACATATGATTATACATGGCACAATAATACGCAGCAACTAGCAAATAGTCATCACAAAAAAGAGTAGTGTATACAGACAGATGTTATTATTGTTGTGATATTGCACTGGTCATAGTCAGGGACGGTAAATCCACATTAGGTAACCAAATTCAGGTCCCATCTGGCATTAAGGCCTCTCGGTGAGCGGGTCCCTAATTTGAAGATCCAATATGCTTCCCGAGTGAGGAGTCGTTTGTACACGTCCCCTCCTCTCGCTGGCATATGGACACGCTCAATACCTTGGAATGAAAAAGAGGACATGTCGCCCAGATGGACAGATCTAAAATGCTTGGCTACATTTGAAACCTCCATGGTCACCCACCCGGCACCCCTGTAGTGTTCACCTATTCTCTGTCTGAGGTGTCGGGTAGTACACCCAACATACTGTAATTGGCATGAGGAACAAGAGATAAGGTAAACCACAGATTTTGTGTCACAGTTAATGTATTGCTTCATAGAAAAGGTATTTCCGTTGGAAAAGGATACAACAGAACGTGTAGGTCTATGGACAACACAGTACCTACAGGTGGAAAAGTTACACCTATAGGAACCCAAGGTGGTTAACCAACATGGACGCCGAGAACCAGTTGAAAATAAACTAGGGGACAAAATACTTCCCAATGTAGGGGCCCTCCTGCTAGCAAATCTAACTCCTGATTTAAGGATAACGTTAAGAGCTGCATCAGCCTCCAGTACAGGCAGGTACTTTTTCACAATCTGCGTGACCTGTCTAAATTCCTGGCTGTAGGTAGTCACAAAGACTGTTCCACCAGCCGATTGTAACGGTATCTGACGAGAGCCAGGGGCGAGCAACTCTTCCCTGGTCCTCATTAGGGCTCGTTTTTTCCCCCTCTCAATCATCCATCCCGGATACCCCCGCTCCACAAGTCGGGAGCCCACGACACCTAACTCCGCCTGAAGTGCTGAGGCATCAGAGCAATTCCTACGTGCCCGTATTGACTCACCCACGGGAATAGCACGGATGGTATGAGATGGATGGCAGCTATTAGCCCTCAAGGTGGAATTGCCACTGCAAGGTTTACGGTACGTGGCAGAGACTACCGAGGCCAGAAAGGGGTCTCCCCTGAGGGTGAGGTCAAGGTAATTGACCTCCACAGGTGACCACTGAAAGGTAAAAACAAGGTTCATGGCGTTGACGTTGAGGAACTCAACAAATCGTGTGGCCTCGTCGCGCGTGCCGTCCCAGATGACCAGCAGGTCATCTATATATCTGCCATACCACACAATATGACTCGAGTAAATATTACTCTCACTAAACAAGTGGAGCTCCTCCCACCAACCCATATAAAGGTTTGCGAGTGAGGGAGAAAATTTCGACCCCATCGAGGCTCCACAACGTTGTAAATAAAACTCAGAGTCAAATGAGAAATAATTGTGGGCAAGCAGATATTGTACGGCACGCGCGACGAAGAACTGGAGGTCCGTGGAGAAGGCAGAATACCTGGCCATATGGTACTCCAGAGCGTCCAAGGCAAGAGCATGTGGGATGCATGAGTACAATGATTTGACATCGATGGCAATCCAGCTAAAGTTGTCGTGCCATTGAAAACATTGTAGACTGCTCAAGACATGCTTAGTGTCACGAACATAGCCTGGAAGTCGTCGTACAAGAGGCTGCAGGTGTTCATCCACCCAATTGCCCAGGCGCTCCCCCAGGGATCCAATCCCGGCCACAATAGGCCTGCCCTCTGGGGGGAAGCCCTGTTTATGAATTTTAGGTAGATGATGAAATACCGGTATAACAGGAGATGGAACGGCCAGGTATTCCGCCACGCGTTTAGAGATCACTCCCAGACTCTCACCTAACGATAAAAGTGAGAGTAATTGGTTGCTGAACTCTATAGTGGGGTCGCCCCTCAACCGAGAATAAGTAACTGGATCCCGAAGTTGTCTCAGTGCTTCAGCACAATAGACCTCAGTGTCCAGTATGACCACTGCACCCCCCTTATCCGCATTTCTAATGACAATGCGTGTATTCTCTTTAAGGGAGGAGAGTGCCTGCTTCTCAACGGAAGAGAGGTTACAACGAGAACTGGTGGCGCCAGCAGAAGCAAGCTCAAGCAGTTCTCGTTCTATAACCTCCTGGAAAGCATCAACAGAGGGACTACGGGCCTTGAAAGGATAAAAGGCCGGATTGCGGATTTGTATAGGCCTAACATCTTCTTCAGAAACAAGCGGGACCGTCTCAGTGAGCAATTGCTCTAAAGACAAAAGAGACTTGGTATCGCTAAAGTTTCTTATATCAGAAAAGGCCACATCGTTATTAACCGCAATGTTATCGGCCGCTTCATCCCCTGTCCGTCTGTCCATGAAGTGCTTCCTCAGGAGGATAGACCTGATAAATCTGTTCACATCCAAAAGTGTGGAAAACACATCGAAATGTGCTGTAGGGGCAAAGGACAGCCCCCGCGAGAGCAAGGTGATCTCAGGAGAGGTCAATATGGTGGCAGAAAGGTTAATGACAGTATGATTGGAGGATGTGGAGGAAGCTGTAGTTGGTTTTCTATGTTTTATACCTCCTCTTCTCGTGCGCCTCGACTTTTTTTCTTTCTGTATCTGTTGGATTTTTTGGGGCGGGCAGATGGAGGAGGAGGGGGTTGCAAGTTTTTTGACAGCAGATTATTCACTGTAGTGATTGGGGCAGAGTGGGGGGCTGTATTAATACCCCCTACAGCTCCATGTATATGGGCAATGGAACCGTCCGACAACTCTGACTGAGAGTCAGATGTTTCTGGTGAACTAAAGGTAACCTTTTTAGTGGGTTTAGAGGGTTTGGTTCTAGGTCGCCATGTAGTAGATCTAGGCGACCGAAAGGTGGCCTCCCACCGACCCCACTCGTAAACAACACCCTTGTTATAGTCACCGACATCACGAAGATACTTAACTCTCTTAGTGTCAGTGATCAAAGATTCTAGCCTCGACACGTTGTCCAAAAGCTTTTTATTTAATTCATCATATTGTTGCAACGCGTCGAGTCTAGAAAGGGTCTGCTTGATCTCAGAAACCTGCAACCTCAAATCAATCAAACGCTGTTCTTCATATACAATGATCAATTTCATCAGTTTAATTGAACAATCACTTAAAATAGCATTCCACTCTATCACAAAATTGTCTGAGTAGATGGTGGTGGGAACCTTCCTAATTCTCAAACCGCGAGGGATAATCTCGTCTGCAACGTATTGCTTGAGACTAGTAAGGTCCCACCAAACCTTGGTTTCTTTTAACATGAGATCCTCCAATTGTGTAAATGCAGCTTTAAGTGCTATCTCAGAATTGGTATTAAGGGGAACCCCGAGATGCCTAGAAAACACCGCTGCAAACTTAGAAGACCGTCCTGGGTCATAGTCCAAATCTCCAAGCGAAATAAGATGACTGTCTAAAGAGTCAGATTTCAACATATGGCTGGACATAGACAATGGAGCATAGGGCCCTGCTGGACCCGCAACCGGGCCATCTAAGAGAGTCAAATCCGGATCGTAATTTGATGGCACATGACCCCCAATATGGGGGGTATAGATGTCAGATTGTGTAGCAGGCAAAACAGTAGATGTATCAATAATTGTTCTCAATGAACTGACCTGAGAGTCCGGCTTAACAGTCTCCTGAGATGGATGAATTGAAGGTTTGGGATCCTGAAGATTGATTAACAAACCCCGCACCAACTGCACACAGTGCGGGCGAATCTCCAAAGGAATGTCCTGAACGCCGGCAGAAGACGGTGAAAGGGGCTTGATGTCCAGAGGGAGAAACCTGCCTGAAATGCGACGAGGGGCAAGTGGAATGCTTTCCCCCAACGGCAGGGACTCCAGTGATAGCCTGCGGGAAGCGGGGAGCTTGGATCGTGCACCCAGCGCTGACGTCATCAGAGGTGCGCCGGAATCCGGAAGAGTCCCGCTGGAATCAGTTTCCCCCATCACCGGAGACCAGCGCATTCCTCCAGCGAGGAGCTCTCCGCCCGGTAAAAGAACTGCAGCCAGGCTCGGGACAGGATTTACCGTCCCTGACTATGACCAGTGCAATATCACAACAATAATAACATCTGTCTGTATACACTACTCTTTTTTGTGATGACTATTTGCTAGTTGCTGCGTATTATTGTGCCATGTATAATCATATGTATTCACATTTTTATTGTATATTATGTTTTTATTCAATTGATTATATAATTGAGGCTGTTTCTCAATTTTCTTTTTTTAATGTATGCACCTCTTTGTTTGTGGGTGGGGTTTGTGAACATGTGACTTTGGGTGTGGTATCTTCCTACTTAAGGGTCATCCCTGTTCACTTGCACCCATGCTATGATTAAGGACGTGTAACGTCCGAAACATGTCAGCATGTGGTGATGGATTTTAGCTTGTCATGTACGTGATTTAATAAAGCGAAGTTTTTTTCCACTGACCTGGTGCGGAATTCACTCTCTACAATATTCACTTGTCTAGCAGCTGTTTTGGAATTACAGTCTGCTCTAATAAAACTTGATGAATTTCTGCCCAGCAAAGCAGAAGCCATTGAAATATTGTCCTCGTCAGCAAGTGTGTTAGATACCTTGCCCTGTACACAGTCTGATTTAACCAATGTTGTTGAGTCCCTCTCCAGTGTTGTAACAGCCGAGGAACTCCAGCCCTGTCCTCTGAATGTTTCAGAAGTCTTGCCCTGTAACATGGATAATTCTGATTCTCTGGTCAAAATAATAGAAATCTCAGAATTTCAGTCCGGTCTGATGAGTGTTCCTGAAACCCAGCCCTGTATCCTGAAAGATTCTGGTTCTCTGGCCGCTGTGGCAGAGGTTCCAGAGTCTCCTTCCTGTCCAGGGAATTCCTCAGTTTTGCCTAGTCCAGTGGGGGCTGCTGCAATACTGACTTGTTCTGCAGCGCCTCATGAGCTCCAATCCAGTGTATTAGATGAGTCTCTGTCCAGTCCAGAGGTAGTTGTGGAGTCCCTATCTGGTTCAGTGCATACATCAGAAGATTTGTCCTGTCTTGTTAGTGCCCCTGAATCTGATTTGTTACTGACTTTGCTGGAATCAGCGACATCTAAGTCTGATCCTGCATTCTCGTGTAAAAGTCCAGTAGTTGCGAAGTCTAGTCATGATGATTTTTTTTTGGCCAGTCCTGGTTTTGGTCCTGTCTTGGCTGACCCTGAGGCTCACAGTTCCTTGACATGCCCAGAGGTTTCTCTTGTGCCAGTGTGCCCAGATGTTCTTTGTGTGCCAGAATGCCCAAGTGTGTCTAAGGTGTTAGCGTGCTCTGATGCTTCCTTAGTGGGAACATGTTCTGATGTTGCCAGTCTGCCTGCATGCCCAGAGATGGTTCTGGTCCCTGAAAGCCCTGATCTTGATGTTTGTCCTTGTGGCCCTGACTCGGGAATTGCCCTAGGTTCCATAGGGGTTCTTGATAGTTCTCCATGTGAGCCTAAGGGGCGTTCTGACCTATGGGGATCTCTTTGGAGCTTCAAGGTGTTCTGGGAGGTCTCTGAGAAAACTTGTCCTGGTGCCTTGGACTGGTTCAACAGTGGGTTTTGTGTTGGTAAAGACAGTCCCGGTGGGCATTGCAAAGGCTTTGGCGTTTTTGAACGGTTCCTGGAAGGCGGTGGGTATCGCTCAGGGAGTTTCGGAGGGCTTTCGGTGGGTATCGCTCAGGGAGTTTCGGAGGGCTTTCTTCTGGAAATCATGGTTCTGATGGGTGTAACACTGGGGCTTGTAGTACTGATGGGCATGGTTCTGTAGGTTCTGGTTCTGATGGGTCCAGTCTTGTGGGGACTGATTCTGGAATTTGGTCTTGCCGGGCTGTCCCGGTCATCATGAATTATCAGTCAGACTGTTTTGTTGGGAATTTCAGTTTTGAAAAGCGTCTGGAATTCGCTTTTAAGGGCGGGGGTACTGTAATGATCGCTGCTGCAGCAGATATTGCTGGAAGTAGTAGTGCTGCAGCTCAGGCAGTTCTGATCTCTTTCCATGCAAGCTGCATAGCTTTGTCTGCCTTTCCCTGCTGTCAGCTTGTGACTTATTATCATTCACCTGTGTGGGAATCTGCATGTCTGCTCCCATTGGATGACCTCAGTATAAAGATCTGCTTCCTGCAGGACTCCTCGGGTTTTCATAGCTTCAGTTTAAGCCTGTCTTGCTGTCGCTTCAGCCCCCGATCGTGTTTCTTGTTCTAAAGATACTTTGCTGGTTTTGCATCATATATTGGTTCATTGCCCATATATATGCATACCAGCACGTTTATTATTTTCCTTGTATTCGTGTTACGTTGATACATCAGTGTCGCTGATGTATACGTACACGAACTGTTTATATCCTGTGTGCAGTTAGTCAGCTTTCCAGCACGTTTTGGTAGGTTGCGCGTACCGTGACCACCCGTGCTGAGGTAGTTACCCTGCTCCTGGTTCTGTTTGTGGATTGCGTTCATCTCTGCGAAGAGATAACGAATCCTTCTGAATCCTGTTCTGTTACTGTTTGTGGATTGCGTTCATCTCTGCGAAGAGATAACGAATCCTTCTGAATCCTGTTCTGTTACCGTTTGTGGATTGCGTTCATCTCTGCGAAGAGATAGCGAATCCTTCTGAGCCCTGTTCCCTGTATTGCTCCAGTGCTAGTCAGAGTTCCTGCTTATGTCATATATCAGTTCATTGCCGATATATACATATGTTAGTCAGACGTTACAAATAGTTTCATTGATAGCTGTAATTGTAATACGCTAGGAAATCATACTTATTGTATATTTATCTGTGTTACGTTCATCTATCTTGATCCTGCTATTTCCTGACTATCCTGTCCTGTCTTTGTGAGGCACGCCATTGCTGCAAACGCATTGGCTACCTCATCCCAGTCTGTTTTATTGTGGACGCTTGCTGTCACTAAGTAGTGGCTAGTTAAGCAAGCGTTCATTCTGTCTACCTGTCCTGATCTCCTCAGTTCTGGTTTGTGCGCTCAGCGCTACTTTGCGCTGAGACGTTATAACGAAAGTATTGTTTGTGACTTTCGGATCTGCACCGGCTCTGTGCGCCACAATCTCCTATTGGAGTCAGTCCTCCCCTCCACTATACTAGGGATAGCCTGTTTCCTTGTGCTAGTGTGTGTACCTCCTCCACGTCAGCTCATGCGTTGCATGCTGACTGTGGAGAATACACCACCAAGCCTTACACAATGCTTCGCTGGTCATAAGGATTTCGTCCTATGTAACACTCCTGGTGGGGTGTCAGCCTTACACTCTGTTTGAAGATCAGCTTAGAGTAATTCCTGGAAACTGTGCTAGGCAGATTTCCCTAGTGCAGTTAGGGTTGTTTATCTGTTTTGTTTGTCTGTTGCCATTGTCCTGTCCCAACGGTGGTCGACAGGAAATGGTTCTGATCTCTGTTCTTGGAGTATAGCTGGTGCAGCGGTTGCTACCAGCTATCTCTTCCGTTCTGCCTTTCTGGATCGCGCTAGCCACTTTTCGCTAGCGCTGTGGATCCTTCTGTTCTGTCTCCTGGGATCGCGCTAGCCACTTTTCACTAGCGCTGTGGATCCTTCTGTTCTGTCTCCTGGGATTGCGCTAGCCACTTTTCGCTAGTGCTGTGGATCCTTCTGTTCTGCTACTCTGCACCTGGATCGCGCTAGCCACTTTTCGGTAGTGCTGTGGATCCTATCTCTCGCTTGTCCCTGTTTTCGTGTGTCTGTCTTGTCTGCTTCGACCGCTTGCTGGAGGCTCGGTGAGGTAACCGTTAAGCAAGTGTTCGCGTCCTCTGTTTCATGTTTGTCTGTCGATGGTTAGTTAGGCGTGCTTGTCTCTATTGTGCTTATCACGTGGAGACCGCGCATAACCGCGTGCACTGTTGCGAATGAGTGCGGTGTTCGTGGTTAGCTAGCGTTTGTTATTTTCCGCATCTTCTCATTGTATTATTTGCTGTGCCTTTGCTACCCTCGTATTCTATTTTGATCTGCCTTTGTGTCACGTCTGGCGATCGCACCTCTCGCGATCACGTTCCTATTTCATATCTGCTGCTGTGTGTGCGCGGTCGCGGGGTGGCGACTGGATTGGCGCACACACATACAACCTGTCCCTTTGCTCGTTCTCATTCGCAATCGCCTCTCTTGCGATTGCGTTCTGCGCTTCGTACAATTCCTGTCTGGCATTTGTGGAGGTACAGAGGATTGGTTCCTCTGCACTCCCCAGCGCCATCTGCCGACAGGAATTTCCCTCTACAGGTGCGTAGCACCTTTTGCTGGGTGCCTGCAATTACACGCTTGTGGAGGATTTCCGCCGTGTCAGCGCACGCGTTGTGCGCTGATCACGGAGAAAGTTCCACAATCGTTACAGTAGTGTAATTAGTGTACTACTTCACACTGACAGACTAAACTCACTGTGTAACGCACCGCAAACAGCTGTTTGTGTAGTGACGGCCGTCCTTGACTAGTGTGCACCATGGCCAGAGTGCAGGCGATAGCGGTTTTCAAGCCCATATGGTCGCCGGGCTGAGGTAGCTCAATGACGGAACAACAGTGACTGTCCAGCTGATCGAATTTGGTCTGTCCACAATGAAGGAATGACCTTATTATCTTGGGGGTGCCCCCCGCCGAGACACTCATATAGCCGGCAGTCATTGCTTCATTGTGATACGCAAGCCCCTTCACCGCGGCAAGGTAACGATCACGAAGGGGAATTGACACATGTACATGCCTCTTGTTTTGTTGTTGCAGCTGCAGTGCAGCCAGAAAAATTAGGCAGGCATGTACACACACCAGAAACATCATTATAGCGGCCGCTGCTAGCAGCGGCCTTAAAAATTCAGGAATCCGCCTGGAGTCCTGAACCCTGTTGGTGGTGGCAGAGAAGGCAGTCAAGCGGCCTGCAGGCAGAGATGCTGTGTGTGGGGACTGACTTAGTCTTCGGGCAGGCCTAACCGTGCTTTGCAGACCACGTTGTCAGATGGACCCTTGACCCAACGCTGTGTGCCAGAGATGACACCACTTGCCTTTCAACATTACAGTACAGTTTGGGTATCACCTTTTTTGAGAAATAATTGCAGCCTCTTATCTTCCACTGCGGTGTGTGGCTTTGCTTTTGTGTGCTGCTTTTCCTCAGGTGGTCATCCCATTGCAGTTTGTACTTTGTCATCATGTGCCTTCGTAAGGAAGTTGTCCCTACGCGGGTCTTGGTCTTTCCACGGCTCAATTTTTGGTGGCAGAGAGTACAGATGGCATTGCTCTCATCTGAGGCAGACACACAAAAAAATGTCCACACCGCTGAGCCCTGGGGTGATGGCACTTTGGTGGTGGCGGCCGACTGAGTGTTAAGTGGGGTGCCAGAATCAGAGCAGGAGGAGGAAAATATGTCACGCTTCCATGCGGAAGCTAAGGAAGATGAGGTGTTCTGTGTTAAATAGTTAACTACGTCTTGACAATCTTGGTGGTTGATGGCACGCTCCTTATGAACACTGTACTTTGGTCCAGGGCCACACAAAATCACGACAGCAGGACCTCGAACAGACCTGCTGGGTGGCCTGCCTCTGCCTTGCCCTTGGGGGGGGGGGGGGGGGATGAAGTGAAAGGTATGCACTGACTTGACTAATACAATATGCAGTCACACAGGTGCAGTGAACAGGTATGCAATGACTGGTATCAATACAATGTGCAGCTGTCACACACACAGGTACCGTGAACAGGTGCAGTGACTGGTGGTATATAACACTGTGTGCGCTCACATAGATAGGTGCACTGAACAGGTAGGTATGCAGTGATTGGTATTACAAATGTGCAGCTGTCACACACACACAGGTAGTCACTGAATGTGCTGGGTCTGGCAGTGGCACAGTAGGAATTAGCAAGGGGCCAAGGGCCAGCTGAGACTGACTGACAGGGCTGTATATGCAACACAAGTGGCTGTGGGACACACACACAAAAAATAGATCACAAGAACAACATTAGCTCTCCCTGTTGAGGGGTGCTTTTTAGCAATAAGTATCAGCAAGGAGCAAGCTAACAAGCCAAACAAGAGCCTAACTAAGCTTTCCCTATGTCTACAGCAGGTTATCTCATTTCCCTGATTACTGGAGTCACACGAGTGAGTGAAAAGGCTGACGCTGCCTGCCTTTTATAAGGGGGGGGGGGGGGGGTTCCAGGAGGGAGTGTAGCCTGATTGGCTAACCTGTGCCTGCTGACTGTGATGTAGGGGGTCAAAGTTGACCCTAATGATGTAGTATATGGGGCGGGTCAAACTCACATATATAATAATAATATAATAATAATCCGAACATTTGTATATCGCTTTTCTCCTGTCGGACTCAAAGCGCTCAAGAGCTGCAGCCACTGGGATGCGCTCAAGAGGCCACCCTGCAGTGTTAGGGAGTCTTGCCTTGAACTCCTTACTGAATAGGTACTTGACCTAGCCAGGATTGGAACCCTGGTCTCCCATGTCAAAGGCAGAGCCCTTAAAGGGAAGGTTCGGGGAGGGCTGTAAAAAAATAAAAATCAAAATCCACTTACCTGGGGCTTCCTCCAGCCCGTGGCAGGCAGGAGGTGCCCTCGCCGTAGTTCTGCGCCTGCGCAGTACAGCCCGGCGGACGTCCGATGACGTCAGCGCGTCCGCGTGAGACGCAGAAGTGCCGGCATTTGGAGCGCAGAAGAGCCCGACCTGGCAGCCGGCCTGGCCAGGTCGGGTCGGCCACCGGGAGCCTGCGGAGCGGCGGCGAGGGCACCTCCTGCCTGCCACGGGCTGGAGGAAGCCCCAGGTAAGTGGATTTTGATTTTTATTTTTTTACAGCCCTCCCCGAACCTTCCCTTTAACCAGTACTTTATTGTAACGATTGTGGGATTCTCTCCGTGATCAGCGCACAAGACTGCGGAAATCCTCCACAAGCGTAGAATCTGCGGGAACCCAGCAAAAGGTGCAATGCACCTGTAGAGGGAAATTCCTGTCGACAGATGGAGCTGTGGAGTGCAGAGGAACAGCTCCTCTGCCCTGCCACACACGCCAGACAGGAATTGCATGAAGGGAAGAAATGCAGGGCAAGATAGCCCTGAAGGAGAGAGAGCAAAGCGACAGATTGTATGTGTGTGCACCAAACTAGTCGCCAACCCGCGACGGTGCATACACAACAGCAGATATGAAGTAGGAACGCAATCGCGGGAGAAGCGATTGCCAGAGGTGACACAAGGCTACAGCAAGGCAGAGCACGAGAGTAGCAAAGGCACATCAAATCATACAATGAGGAGATAAGGAAAATAACAAACGCTAGCTAAACACGAACACCGCACTCATTCGCAACAGTGCACGCGTTTGTTCGCGGTCCCCGCGTGATAAGCACAACAGAGACAAGCGCGCCTAACTAACCACCGACAAACAAACATGAAACAGAGGACGCGAGCACTTGCTTAACGGTTACCTCACCGAGCCTCCAGCAAGTGGTCGTAGCAGACAAGACAGACACACGAAAACAGGAATACGTAAGAGATACGATCCACTGCTCTTACCGTCAGAGCGAGTGCGATCCGAGTAAGGCAACAACAGAACAGAGGGGCCTGCCAGTAACAACCGCTGCTCTGGTTAGCACCCCACAGACAGACAGAACAGGCAATACAAATAATGCAATCCTAACTGCACTAGGGAAACCTGCCTAGTGCAGTCCCAGGAATTACTCTAGGCTAATCTTCAACAAAGAGCAAGGCTGACACTCCAGGCGAGTGTTACACAGGAACTAACTCTTATGACCAGCAACTTACTGTGGGAAACATAGCTCTTTATAGAGCAAGCCCACAAAGGATGTGGCTAGGCAATCTGCATGACAAACGTATGCAAAATCCTCAGCAGCAAGCTGCACAACTGACAAAAGGTCTCTCTTCCAGAGACCTGCAGAATGCAGACCTGAACAGTGGTCAAAAGGCTGCCTGCCTGCGCAGGAAGCCACGCGGATCCTCACATCTATCCAGCCACCAGCATATAGTTTGCGGTTCACTGCGAACGCGAACCATTGAAGTTCGCGGTCGAACCGTTCGGGCCATCTCTATAGGAGACACTCACAGTGATATTTGAGAAATGGAATTAAGTTTATTGGATTTACAGAAAGTGCGCAATTGTTTAAACAAAATTAGGCAGGTGCATAAATTTGGGCACCGCAAAAAATAAATCAAATCAATATTTAGTAGATCCTCCTTGGCAGGAAGTACAGCCTCTAAACGCTTCCTGTAGGTTCTGAGTCTGGATTCTGGTTGAAGGTATTTTGGACCATTCCTCTTTAAAAAACATCTCTAGTTCATTCAGGTTTGATGCTTTCTGAGCATGGACAGCTCTCTTTAACTCACACCACAGATTTTTATTCAGGTCTGGGGACTGAGATGGCCATTCCAGAACATTGTACTTGTTCCTCTGCATGAATGGCTTAGTGGATTTTCAACAGTGTTTAGGGCCGTTGTCTTGTTGAAAGATCCAGCCCCGTTGCAGCTTCAGCTTTGTCACTGATTACTGGACATTGGTCTCCAGAATCTGCTGTTACTGAGTGGAATCCATGCATCCTCAACTTTGACAATATTCCCAGTACTTGCACTGGCCCCACAACCCCACAGCATGATGGAACAACCACAATATTTACCTGTAGGTAGCGGGTATTTTTCTTGGAATGCTGTGTTCTTTTTCCTCCATGCATAACGCCCCTTGTTATGCCCAAATAACTTTCATCAGTCCACAGCACCTTATTCCAAAATGAAGCTGGCTTGTTCAAATGTGCTTCAGCATGCCTCAAGCAGCTCTGTTTGTGCTGTGGGCAGAGAAAAGGCTTCCTTCGCATCACTCTCGCATACAGCATCTTCTTGAGTAAAGTGCGCTGAATGGTTGAATGATGCACAGTGACTCCATCTGCAGCAAGATGATGTTGTAGGTCTTTGGTGCTGGTCTGTGGGTTGACTCTGACTGTTCTCACCATTTGTTGCTTCTGTTTATCCGAGATTTTTCTTGGTCTGCCACTTCGAGCCTTAATTTAAACTGAGCCTGTGGTCTTCCATTTCCTCAATATGTTACTAACTGTGGAAACAGACAGCTAAAATCTCTGAGACAGCTTTCTGTATCCTTCCCCTAAACCATGATGGTGAACAATCTTTGTCTTCAGGCCATTTGAGAGAGGTTGTTTTGAGACCTCCATGTTGCTACTCTTCAGAGAAAATTAAAAGAGGAGGGAAACTTACAGTGGATCCCCTTAAATACTCTTTCTCATAATCGGATTCACCTGTGTATGTAGGTCAGGGGTCACTGAGCTTACCAAGCCAATTTGAGTTCCAATAATTAGTTCTAAAGGTTTTGGAATCAATAAAATGACCTAATTTTATTTATAAAATAATTACAAACTTTCTGTAAATGCGATAGACTTGATTTAACTTCTCAAATATCACTGTGTGTGTCTCCTATATGATATATTTAACTGATATTTTTTATCATTACAATCAACAATTTATACAGGAAAATCATGACGATTAACAAGGTTGCCCAAACTTTCGCATTCCACTGTACTATATCTTACTATATCAAATAGTACAAATACAACACAGCAAATTTTGCAGCTGAAAAATACTATTTTTTTTTTAATAAAAGGGGCCATAATCTTACCTAATGTATCTGGTAGAAGAGTAAACTAGCCGAATGTAATTTGAATAAATACTTTAGGTACAAGGTTGAGGACAAGGTTTTGTTCATAGTTCATCCCCTTTAAAGAGAATCTGTAACGTCAAAACGTCCCCTGGGGGGTACTCACCTCGGGTGGGGGAAGCCTCTGGATCCTAATGAGGCTGCCCACGCCGTCCTCCGTCCCTCAGGGGTCCTGCTGCGGCCCTCCGTACAAGATGACGTCATTATTTACCTTCCCGGCTCCTGCGCAGGCGCTCTGACGGCTGTCCGGCTTCAAAGTAGGCGGAAATACCCTATCGCCGTCGGGTCTGCTCTACTGCGCAGGCGCAAGTTTCCGGCGCCTGCGCAGTAGAGCGGACCCGACTGAGATCGGGTATTTCCGTCTACTTCGGAGCCGAAAGCAGCCACAGCGCCCCCGCTGGAGCCAGCAAAGGTAAATATTGAATTGACAGTCGGGTCTGTCGCCGGCTGTTCGGAGGGCTGCAGCAAGACCCCCGTGGGACAGAGGACAGCGTGGGAAGCCTCATTAGGAACTGGAGGTTTCCCCCACCCGAGGTGAGTACCACCCAGGGGATGTTTTTGATGTTACAGAGTCTCTTTAAGGTCCCTGTCTACCCACAAATAAGACTTATATCTTAAAAGGGGACACATAAGGGGACCACTTCTACATATTCTAGTATGTCAACTTCACTAGACCCATTGGTCAAGTTTCTCTTGGGAAATTTGTTTAAAATACTTTAGGTAGTCATGTTAAGATTGTATAATCAATATCTTATCATTAATGAACTTATTTTGAATTTGCTGCCATCACCATGTCTTTTTTTTTTAAGTTGAGACAGAGGCATGATTACCATTGTGTTGTGTCACCTCTTAATTCAGCAATATTCTGAAAATGTCTGGGAACTAAGGAGAGCAATTGCTGTTGTTTTGAAAAATAAATGTTGTCTCCAGGACCAGATTCGTACTTTTTACCACCCAAGGCCACTATCACCAGCTGCCTTCTTGCAAACAGCAAACCCCCTACCACATACACACACTTTTATTCCTCCAAGAAATCAGTGTATTCAGGGCCGGATTTACCATGAGGCACTGAAGGCACATGCCTACAGGTGCCTGATGATGGAAAGGCGGCTCATTCCCCTCCCCTAGCGTCTCCATCCTTCCCTATGCTGAGTCCTGAGCGGCATTTCACTGATGAGATCTACCTTTAGTCAGGGGCACAACGAGTTACTTAATACTGAGGGTACCGCTGGCTACCTAATGCTGCTAAGGGACACCTGTAGCTACCTATGATGGACAAGAAAAGTAAGGGAGAAGTGGCAGCTAGGCCAGCCAGCAGACTTGTGGTGCGGTTCTGCAGGGGTTTGTGGGTTCCTGGAAGATGAAATTTAGGGTACCAGGACATCTGTGCCTATAGGCTCCTGTGATGTAAATCTGGGCCTGAGTGTATTTAAAGATGCTTATTAACCAGCAATTGTACTGAACGATCAACCTTTTAATTGATTGTGTTGATGGTGCCAATCGAGTACAAATTTTATTAATCTGTTTTGTGGATGGATTACTGTACATCTGAAATGATTGGAATGGTTATCATTTTTATTTTATTCATGGGCTAAATTGATGCTTTCCACTCTGATTGGTTGAAGCTGGGCGGAGGGCGGAGCTGGACTTGAAGAGCGGCTGACAGTGATGATGAGTGACAGATCAAGTCACAGACAATAAGCTGCCCACGTTTGCTGCCGATTCACCCCCTGAGGCCCAGACACTTGCCCAACTGCTGCAGTTCATGCTTGGCAACTTGACTGCATGGGCGTGCCAGCCCACTGTCCGCCCCTTGCTTTTTGGAGCCCTAGGCCATGGCCTTTGTGGCCTTGCCTGAAATCCGGCCATGGTTGTCTCAAATATTGACTTCATGACCCGCAGACAGAACTGCATTAAACCCAGACATGACTCTATAGTGGAATTGCACAGGCTCAGGAACACTTTTTAAAACCATTGTCTGTGGATACAGTTCAGGGCCCCCAACCGCCCCATTTTCGGCGGGACGGTCCCGATTTTGGGGGGCCGTCCCGCTGTCCCGCGCTGCCCCCCCTGGTCCCGGCCGCTGGGGAGTGAGGGGGAAAAAATCCGATCGAGGCACCAGCCCGAAATGCGGCATGGATGGCCGCCGCCGCCATTAACCTTCTCCCTCCCTCCCCCCCTCCTAATATGCCCCCCAGTGTCCCCTTCCCCCCGCAGTGTAAAATGGGCAGCGAGCGGGCAGTAACTCTTACTACTGCCGTACCGGGATCCCATCTGGTCTTCTCGCTTCCTGTGACGTCACAGGAAGCAGGAAGCGAGAAGACCAGATGGGATCCCGGTACGGCAGTAGTAAAAGTTACTGCCCGCTCGCTGCCCATTTTACACTGCGGGGGGAAGGGGACACTGGGGGCAGGGGAGGACTGGCCAGGGGGGAAGGGGGGAGATTTCCCCCCAGGCTGCCTCTCACTTAATGATTTAGGGCTGGCACTGTGCCTGGTGAATTCAGGTTTTTGTGTAAGGCAATGTGAAACACTAGGCTGAATGAGGGAAATAAACGCTTAATTACAAAGCAATTGCAGGGCGGGCAAGCTAGTAAATATACAAAGCATGATACAGAGCAGAGGCTTGCCTGCAGGGTCTGTGGGAAAAAATCTGTCTGGTCTCTCACCATTGTTAACTGCATGTGCACAGCTACATAAGAGATTTTCTAGGTTGAAAAGTTTTCGACAGCCTCTAGACTCCAAAAGGGCTGCTTGCAGACAGTCTCTAGACTCCAGAAGGGCTGCTTGCAGGACTTGTGTAAGAGATAGAAACCGTTGTAACTCAAAATGTATTATGTGCCCTCCCGGTGCCAGTGCATTTATACTTTACCTGTCACGCTGTCCCTCGAGTGTCCTTGCTGTATTTCCCACGTGACTACCGGCATATAGCACGTGGGGCATGTGTGTGATGTCATTTGGGCTGGGGCTGCCATGAAAACGGGCCTCTAGTTTGTGTTTTCCCCCCAGGCCAAAAGGTCCCAGTCCTCCCCTGACTGGGGGGCATATTAGGAGGGAGGGAGGGAGGGAGAATTTCGGGCTGGTGCCTCGATCGGCTTTTTTCCCCCTCTCTCTGCCCACCCACGGCCACCCTGACCCTCCTACACACCCACCGGCTCCCTCACAGCGCCTCCCCTTTGGGAGTAAAACAATTAATATTTAAAAAAAACAAAAACTTTTTTTTGTGGGGTGGGCATGACTAGGGAGTTGGGGGTGTGGCCAAGGGGTGTGGCTTAAGTGTCCCGTTTTGAGCCATTCAAAAGTTGGGAGGTATGACAGTTTGTTATTACATTCAACACATTTCTAGTATTTCATGGGCTATCTCTGCTCAGAAGATGGGGAGCGGTACAACACAGTGTGAAACAGTCTGAGAAAAGGCACTCCCCCTGCCCTCCGATTGGTGCTGAAGGCAGGGAGGAAGTGGTGGGCAAATGACTAGGGAAATTTCACCTGATTGGAGACACAGGCTCATCTTCAAGCATGCTCAGACTGCCAAAGCTGAAGGGAGGCTTTGGAGTTGGAAAATACACAGACATAGAGTGAAGTCTATGAATAACATTCCATGATGCAGGGCGGAGTTAAACAGACAGGTGCTGGTAGTGGTTTTCAGATATTCATCAGTGGTAGCACAGGTTGGGGTAGTTCAGCCTGTACAGTCACATTCCATCATGTTTTTGTTTTTTAATTAGGAACTTCAAAGTGTGCAGAGATTACACAGAATGCTCAGCTGCAGCTGTGTTCTGTGGCATTATGTAATCTCCTTCCCCCACAAGCAGCTCTTATCAGAGCTATTTATGACAGTGAGTTCCCAGAAAATCTTTTCCTAGTCAGTACATATCAGGACACATGTGACAAAGGTGCTTCATTATTTTATATAGTGAAAACTATTTGATTAATTTACAGTGGACCTGAACCCTTGCTCTTGCACAAGGAAAACAGAGAGAAATTCACCATGTGTTTTTTTACAGAGAAGAGCCTGTCTAATTCCTCCTCATCTGTAAGTAATCAAAAGTGTAATTGAACTCTCAGGTGGGTCAGCACAGAAATTCGGCAGTTTTCGGGAGACACAGCTAATATGTAAACACAGGATGTTGACCCTTTCCTGCTTCCATGACAGTAGGAAGTAGAAACACTGCAGACGTATTGCAGCAGTTCTGTAAGCTGTAACAAAGAAATGCTTTTCTTTAAACGTTATTATGCTGTTGCTTATCTTTTAGAATAGAGAGGGAGTTCTAAGTTCCGTCTCTGCTGAGCACGCATCTAAGTGGATCACTAGTCCCTCAGTATCACAAACGTATCACAAACTTACACACAATTTGTATCCAAAGCAAGGAAGACTCAAGATTAAAGTGCGATATTGTTTTTTACCATACTGTGTGTTTGGCTCCTGAAGAAAGCCCCCCAAAATAACAGACTTTATTTGTTAGTATGTATTGAGGGTGTGGGGCCTACTCCGTGTGTGTATAAAGATAGATAGATATATATACACACACACACACACGCAAATTCACACACGAAGACACAGAAATACACACAGACTCATCCACACACACACACACACACAGCCGCAGCCTCTCTCCTTCCTTCCCTTGCTGTCCTACACAGGCTAGCTGTGATCATTCTGGCAGCAGGAGAGATGGACCTACATCCTCCCTGTATGTGCTCCACCCCTCCTTATCTACTGCAAATGAGAATAACTACAGAGGTGATAACTTAAGGACTGTAGTCATAAGACAACACTCTCACTGTGAAAGCTTATCAGGACCAGTTCACACTTGTTTTAAAAACGTATCCATGGGATACGTTTGTAAAGCTCTGCAGAAACGCTGGAAGTTAAAAATAGAACCCACTCATTCAGATACACGGATTGTACACGGATCCATGTTACATGGAAAGAAAACGTTGTGGAGAATCCGGATTTGACACTTTTTCCCGGACTGGACAGGAAAAACGTGTCCAATACAAGCCTATGAGAACAGACGCTGTCCGCTCTCCCTAGGCTAGTCGCCGCATCCGCATGCCCTTTTCGGCCGCATCCAGTCTCCGTTGTGACATCCTACTCATGTGTCCCACCGTCCATCATCGCTGTTCGGTCCATTCTGAAGAGCCCAGAGGCTGACAGAAGCATGGGGATTCTCCACTGGGCTGCATTAGACCAATGGGAATCCTCAGCAACAGAGAAAATTCTCATTGGTTCATATTGAACCAATTAAAATTCTCCCTGTTGCTAGGGAGAATTGGGCTGTTGCAGCCTATGGAGAGCCATGGCTCTGCCTTCAGGCTGTGGAAGAAACGAGTGGCGAGCAGGGGGACAAGCGGCAGGACGAGAGGTGAGCAGTGACCAGTGCGCGGACTGGAACATGCCCTACCATCCAGATCAGATCCGTGTCAAACAGTTCGGTTTTTCAGAAAACTAGATTTGTTTGACACAGATCCAATGTGGAACAAGTGTGGACCGGCCCTCACTACATGTTAATAAGGAAAGCTTCTTTAGTGAGTTAACACTTAAAATACAGATCGATGTGCCTTATTATCACCAACATGATCTTAGTGAATTGTGGCCAACAGAGGGAAAGGATTATAAGCAAATCTAGAATGTTATCCGGAGGGAAAATTAGTGATGGAATAACGTTTTATTTTCAGGTAAGATATGGGTGCGTATGGATAATAATGAATAATGTTTGCATAACCAATTAGGATGTGAAAGGTATCCCATCTGGAAATGGTGCTGATGAAGCACATTTTGAAATTTGGATGGATGGCACCAGGTCTGAGCTGGAAAAAAAGCCATGGCTTTGTCTGAACATCTTTCTGGACTAGTATATCTGCTTATTTGCGTACCAATGTGTCAAGACGTGGAAACGGGTTGGTGTGGTGAACCCCATCAATATTGGCTAGCTGACCTTAGGTCAGAGGTTATGCTGGGCACAATGGGATACAGATTTACCTCTTGAAAAGCCATGGCATATGAGATGATCCATCCATAATTCCCACCATTAAGCACTAAGGCAGGGGTCACACTTGTAAGATCCGCACTTTTTCCCACAATGTGAGAATGCAGCTACTATAATGCTTCCCTATGGAGATTCGCAGTGATGTGGGGATTTTGTGCGTTTTTCTGCTGCTGGAAAAAAGATACCGGTCTGTTTGCTTTGTTTTGCACACCGTGTGCGATTCCCTATTACTGTCGGTTTGCTGTTGGCCAAGCGTGCCGAGACTGCTAAAGAACGTTTGTGTAAAAACATACACAAAAAAAAAAAATACACGTTGCCGTTTTCCACGGACTGACGTGTATCTCTATAAGGATCAGTTTGCGCTGGGCCCCTACTTGCACACACGGATCCTGATAAAAATACTCCCTTTTTGCGTGTGAAATTCGTTGCATGTTGGAGTTTTATAATTGACAGTTAAAAGTCTTTACTAAAATTAACTATTTGGGTCATCATTGGAGAGGTAAGTTAACTACCTCCTCTTTTAAAGAAAAACCATAACCAAGAATTGAACTTCATCCCAATCAGTAGCTGATACCCCCTTTCCCATAAGAAATCTTTTCCTTTTCACAAACTGCTCATCAGGGCATGACTGATTTTGTGGTAAAACCCCTCCCACAGTGTGATGCCAGCGCCTTACAGCACTGAGGTACTGACATCACACTGTGGGAGCCTTGTTGCATTGTGGGAAATAACAGCTGTTTACAACTGCCAAAAAAGCAAGCAGCATCTCCTTCCAGTGACACCACCTGCCAGCAGTAAAAATGTCACCATGTGATAAATGTCAGAATGTAAATCAGGGAGAGGAAAGATTTTACAATGAGCAAACACTGACTAAACCATTTATACATACTTATTGTAATAATTAAGCACTGTTTTTATTTTTATTTTTTCACTGGAGTTCCTCTTTAACCATTTTTTACATATTTTACACTTGTTGGCACCTTGGTTACACTTTCTTTGTTGCTGATTGTCCACCCTAGATGGAGAGGTGTCACCCCTTTCTTTACTACAGAGAGCGACTTCCTAACATGAATAGGGTTGGGTATATTCTCCGCACCTGCCTTTACAGTGGTTGCCTTGGAGGTAACCCTGACTTGTGAGTATATTACTACCTGACAAGTCCTATACCCTCGGGTATACTAACATACTACACTATATTGGGCTCTCTGCTTTCTCTCTCTCTGTTTTACAAGCAGCAATTTATGTACACCACAAAGATTTGAATTTAGTTTGGCTATAGCAAATATGCAGTTCACTATACTATTCAACAATGTGAAAAGGAAAGATAATACCAGCGTGAAAGGTAAACTGGCACCCGCTATTTGGCCGCCGACGTAATGTGCTATAGCGGTGCTCACTGACTAATAAGGGTGACGGCGTAATTCAGGCACCAGCAATAGCTATGAGAACTACAAAATTAGGTAAATCAGTAGAAATAATTTACATAAAAAAAAAAAAAATTAGCTACAGCAGGATTTCAGCTTTACCCTGTACCCAAATTCACCCACCCGTTTTCCATCTGTGCGATACCAGAACCTCTGGTCTATTAAGTATAAACTGTGACCACATCACATATACATCGGCAAGGGTCACACTTGGGAAATCACACGTGTGTAACTGCGATGCAAAATCGCATGCGAAAATGCACGTCATAAATCTTACTGCAATTTCTGGAAGCATCTACGATGCTGCCATGCTGTTTTAAAAACTGAATTCATGCACTACTTTATCGCATGTGATTTCCATTGCTAATCGTAAATTACCGAAATCGCAGCTACTTCCACAAAATACCACAAGCGTGTTGAGAACACATAATTTGCATTTTGCAGTGCGATTTTCTATTGTGTGACATTGCTTTTAAATCGACCAAGTGGACCCCTGCCTAAGGACTGGTGCACACCTAAGAGCGCTAGACAAAAAACAGATAGAAGGGAGCACCGATTGCCAAAAATAGAAAAAATAGCATGCCAAAGTCCTAACCCCAGTGGCTCCTGGGGAGCACCATCTAATGTAAACGACAAGGACTGGCACACCTGAATGTACACCTTGTCGTTTACACCTAAAAGCGCTAGTGTAATTGCAAACACTAAGCGTTTTTTTTAAATTATTTTCGAAGCGATTTCAGACATGTACCTAGCAATTTTCTAGTTATGCCTAGCAATTTTTTGAGCTTTAATTTTCTGAGATCTTTAATTTTCTGTACAGTGTGAGCTGGAAGTGAACAGCTTTTGCAAAAATACGCTTGGAAAATTGCTCTGTGTAGCGTTTTTTAGAGCGATTTTCCACTTCCCTATACCTAACATTGAGACTGAAACGCCTCAGAAATGCTGCAAGACTCGTGTTTGCATTTGGGAAAAAATCGCATCGCTCTGGTGTGATCCATCCCATGCAAAGACATTAGCCAAGCGCTTTTCAAACCACTAGTGTTTTAAAAAGCGCTCAGAAGCTCTCTAGGTGTGCACCAGCACATACACTGATAGGTCCGTGCAAGCAAAACAAATCCATATCCATATGTTTGAGAGTTTGCTGCCATCTGGTGTCTGTGAGCAGGAAATGATATTTTGGTCAAGTTTAAAATGTATAGCTCGTTCCTGAGATTATTTGCAGTTCTTCTTCTGGCATCAAGGCATTAGCAGGGGCGTAGCAATAGGGGGTGCAGAGGTAGCGACCGCATCGGGGCCCTTGGGGCAGAGGGGCCCCGAAGGGCCCACCCTCAATTGCAGTATTAGCTCTCTATTGGTCCTGTGCTCATAATAATCGCTTCTATAGATACTTTGAACATTGGTAATCATTAACAAGCTAGTCCCCATCCCCTTTTTGCACCTCTGACACTGTAGTTGCCATTGGCAGGTTTTGGTCCGCCGTATCAATTGTTATGTATAGAGTGCTTGGGGGGCCCCATTGTAAAACTTGCATCGGGGCCCACAGCTCCTGGGCATTAGGCAACAGATCATGTTTGCCAATTCCAGAATACCTGCATTTTACATTTGCTTCACAACTGCTTTTTTTAATCTCTTACCACAGAATGTACCTATCCAAAATGTTATGCTTGGGCAATGGGCAACATGTCAGCACAAAATAAACGCATTGTGGGCAACATGTCAGTACAAAATAAACACACTGCGGGCAAATATGTCAGTACAAAATAAACGCACTGTGGGCAAACATGTCAGCACAAAATAAACGCACTGAGGGCAAACATGTCAGTACAAAATAAACGCACTGCGGGCAAACATGTCAGTACAAAATAAACGCACTGTGGGCAAACATGTCAGTACAAAATAAACGCAATGTGGGCAAACATGTCAGTACAAAATAAACGCACTGCGGGCAAACATGTCAGTACAAAATAAACGCACTGCGGGCAAACATGTCAGCACAAAATAAACGCATTGTGGGCAACATGTCGGCACAAAATAAACGCATTGTGGGCAACATGTCAGTACAAAATAAACGCATTGTGGGCAACATGTCAGCACAAAATAAACGCAATGCGGGCAACATGTCAGCACAAAATAAACGCACTGTGGGCAACATGTCAGCACAAAATAAACGCAATGTGGGTAAACATGTCAGCACAAAACAAACGCACTGTGGACAACGTCAGTACAAAATAAACGCAATGTGGGCAACATGTCAGCACAAAATAAATGCATTGTGGGCAACATGTCAGCACAAAATAAACGCACTGTGGGCAACATGTCAGCACAAAATAAATGCAATGTGGGTAAACATGTCAGCACAAAATAAACACACTGTAGGCAACATGTCAGCACAAAATAAACGCAATGTGGGTAAACATGTCAACACAAAATAAACGCACTGCGGGCAACATGTCAGCACAAAATAAACGCAATGCGGGCAACATGTCAGCACAAAATAAACGCACTGTGGGCAACATGTCAGCACAAAATAAACGCAATGTGGGTAAACATGTCAGCACAAAATAAACGCACTGTGGGCAACGTCAGTACAAAATAAACGCAATGTGGGCAACATGTCAGCACAAAATAAACGCAATGTGGGCAACATTTCAGCACAAAATAAACGCATTGTGGGCAACATGTCAGCACAAAATAAACGCATTGGGCTTGATTCACAAAGCGGTGCTAACTGTTAGCACGCCTGTGAAAACCCCCTTAGCACGTCTAAACCAGCTTTCCGCGCATAAATCTTTATGCGCATAAAACTTTACGCGCGTAAAACTTTACGCGCACACTGCACAGAGCGCAGGGCGCACCGCGCGAAGTGCCCATTAAAGCCTATGGACTTGCGCGCGCAAAGTTAGCGTGCGATCTGATTGAGAAATCCAGTGCTAACCTACTTAGCACCCTGGTTAGCGCGTCTAAAGACTTTAGACGTGCTAAGTAGGTTAGCACCGCTTTGTGAATCAAGCCTATTGTGGGTAACATGTCAGCACAAAATAAACGTAATGGGCAACATGTCAGCACAAAATAAACGCATTGTGGGCAACATGTCAGCACAAAATAAACGCAATGGGCAACATGTCAGCACAAAATAAACGCATTGTGGGCAACATGTCAGCACAAAATAAACGCAATGGGCAACATGTCAGCACAAAATAAACGCACTGCGGGCAAACATGTCAGTACAAAATAAACGCAATGTGGGCAAATATGTCAGTACAAAATAAACGCACTGCGGGCAAACATGTCAGCACAAAATAAACGCACTGCGGGCAAACATGTCAGCACAAAATAAAAGCATTGTGGGCAACATGTCAGCACAAAATAAACGCATTGTGGGCAACATGTTAGCACAAAATAAACGCATTGTGGGCAACATGTCAGCACAAAAACGCATTGTGGGCAACATGTCAGCACAAAATAAACGCAATGGGCAACATGTCAGCACAAAATAAACGCAATGGGCAACCTGTCAGCACAAAATAAACGCATTGTGGGCAACATGTCAGCACAAAATAAACACAATGGGCAACATGTCAGCACAAAATAAACGCATTGTGGGCAACATGTCAGCACAAAATAAACGCATTGTGGGCAACATGTCAGCACAAAATAAACGCATTGTGGGCAACATGTCAGCACAAAATAAACACAATGGGCAACATGTCAGCACAAAATAAACGCATTGTGGGCAACATGTCAGCACAAAATAAACGCACTGTGGACAACGTCAGTACAAAATAAACGCAATGTGGGCAACATGTCAGCACAAAACAAACGCATTGTGGGCAACATGTCAGCACAAAATAAACGCAATGCGTGCAACATGTCAGCACAAAATAAACGCACTGTGGGCAACATGTCAGCACAAAATAAACGCAATGTGGGTAAACATGTCAGCACAAAATAAACGCACTGTGGGCAACGTCAGTACAAAATAAACGCAATGTGGGCAACATGTCAGCACAAAATAAACGCAATGTGGGCAACATGTCAGCACAAAATAAACGCATTGTGGGCAACATGTCAGCACAAAATAAACGCATTGTGGGCAACATGTCAGCACAAAATAAACGCAATGTGGGCAACATGTCAGCACAAAATAAACGCATTGTGGGCAACATGTCAGCACAAAATAAACGCATTGTGGGCAACATGTCAGCACAAAATAAACGCAATGGGCAACATGTCAGCACAAAATAAACGCATTGTGGGCAACATGTCAGCACAAAATAAACGCAATGGGCAACATGTCAGCACAAAATAAACGCATTGTGGGCAACATGTCAGCACAAAATAAACGCAATGGGCAACATGTCAGCACAAAATAAACGCACTGCGGGCAAACATGTCAGTACAAAATAAACGCAATGTGGGCAAATATGTCAGTACAAAATAAACGCACTGCAGGCAAACATGTCAGCACAAAATAAACGCACTGCGGGCAACGTCAGTACAAAATAAACGCACTGCGGGCAAACATGTCAGCACAACATAAACGCATTGTGGGCAACATGTCAGCACAAAATAAACGCACTGTGGGCAACGTCAGTACAAAATAAACGAAATGTGGGCAACATGTCAGCACAAAATAAATGCATTGTGGGCAACATGTCAGCACAAAATAAACGCATTGTGGGCAACATGTCAGCACAAAAACGCATTGTGGGCAACATGTCAGCACAAAATAAACGCAATGGGCAACATGTCAGCACAAAATAAACGCAATGGGCAACCTGTCAGCACAAAATAAACGCATTGTGGGCAACATGTCAGCACAAAATAAACACAATGGGCAACATGTCAGCACAAAATAAACGCATTGTGGGCAACATGTCAGCACAAAATAAACGCATTGTGGGCAACATGTCAGCACAAAATAAACGCATTGTGGGCAACATGTCAGCACAAAATAAACGCAATGGGCAACATGTCAGCACAAAATAAACGCATTGTGGGCAACATGTCAGCACAAAATAAACGCAATGGGCAACATGTCAGCACAAAATAAACGCATTGTGGGCAACATGTCAGCACAAAATAAACGCACTGCGGGCAAACATGTCAGCACAAAATAAACGCACTGCGGGCAACGTCAGTACAAAATAATCGCACTGCGGGCAAACATGTCAGCACAAAATAAACGCATTGTGGGCAACATGTCAGCACAAAATAAACGCATTGTGGGCAACATGTCAGCACAAAATAAACGCATTGTGGGCAACATGTCAGCACAAAATAAAGCATTGTGGGCAACATGCCAGCACAAAATAAACGCAATGGGCAACATGTCAGCACAAAATAAACGCAATGGGCAACCTGTCAGCACAAAATAAACGCATTGTGGGCAACATGTCAGCACAAAATAAACACAATGGGCAACATGTCAGCACAAAATAAACACATCGTGGGCAAACATGTCAGTACAAAATAAACGCAATGTGGGCAAACATGTCAGCACAAAATAAACGCATTGTGGGCAACATGTCAGCACAAAATAAACGCATTGTGGGCAACATGTCAGTACAAAATAAACGCATTGTGGGCAACATGTCAGCACAAAATAAACGCAATGGGCAACATGTCAGCACAAAATAAACGCATTGTGGGCAACATGTCAGCACAAAATAAACGCACTGCGGGCAAACATGTCAGCACAAAATAAACGCACTGCGGGCAACGTCAGTACAAAATAATCGCACTGCGGGCAAACATGTCAGCACAAAATAAACGCATTGTGGGCAACATGTCAGCACAAAATAAACGCATTGTGGGCAACATGTCAGCACAAAATAAACGCATTGTGGGCAACATGTCAGCACAAAATAAACGCATTGTGGGCAACATGCCAGCACAAAATAAACGCAATGGGCAACATGTCAGCACAAAATAAACGCAATGGGCAACCTGTCAGCACAAAATAAAGGCATTGTGGGCAACATGTCAGCACAAAATAAACACAATGGGCAACATGTCAGCACAAAATAAACACATTGTGGGCAAACATGTCAGTACGAAATAAACGCAATGTGGGCAAACATGTCAGCACAAAATAAACGCATTGTGGGCAACATGTCAGCACAAAATAAACGCATTGTGGGCAACATGTCAGTACAAAATAAACGCATTGTGGGCAAGATGTCAGTACAAAATAAACGCATTGTGGGCAACATGTCAGCACAAAATAAACGCAATGCGGGCAACATGTCAGCACAAAATAAATGCATTGTGGGCAACATGTCAGCACAAAATAAACGCATTGTGGGCAACATGTCAGCACAAAATAAACGCAATGGGCAACATGTCAGCACAAAATAAACGCACTGCAGGCAAACATGTCAGCACAAAATAAACGCACTGCGGGCAACGTCAGTACAAAATAAACGCACTGCGGGCAAACATGTCAGCACAAAATAAACGCATTGTGGGCAACATGTCAGCACAAAATAAACGCACTGTGGGCAACGTCAGTACAAAATAAACGAAATGTGGGCAACATGTCAGCACAAAATAAATGCATTGTGGGCAACATGTCAGCACAAAATAAACGCATTGTGGGCAACATGTCAGCACAAAAACGCATTGTGGGCAACATGTCAGCACAAAATAAACGCAATGGGCAACATGTCAGCACAAAATAAACGCAATGGGCAACCTGTCAGCACAAAATAAACGCATTGTGGGCAACATGTCAGCACAAAATAAACACAATGGGCAACATGTCAGCACAAAATAAACGCATTGTGGGCAACATGTCAGCACAAAATAAACGCATTGTGGGCAACATGTCAGCACAAAATAAACGCATTGTGGGCAACATGTCAGCACAAAATAAACGCAATGGGCAACATGTCAGCACAAAATAAACGCATTGTGGGCAACATGTCAGCACAAAATAAACGCAATGGGCAACATGTCAGCACAAAATAAACGCATTGTGGGCAACATGTCAGCACAAAATAAACGCACTGCGGGCAAACATGTCAGCACAAAATAAACGCACTGCGGGCAACGTCAGTACAAAATAATCGCACTGCGGGCAAACATGTCAGCACAAAATAAACGCATTGTGGGCAACATGTCAGCACAAAATAAACGCATTGTGGGCAACATGTCAGCACAAAATAAACGCATTGTGGGCAACATGTCAGCACAAAATAAACGCATTGTGGGCAACATGCCAGCACAAAATAAACGCAATGGGCAACATGTCAGCACAAAATAAATGCAATGGGCAACCTGTCAGCACAAAATAAACGCATTGTGGGCAACATGTCAGCACAAAATAAACACAATGGGCAACATGTCAGCACAAAATAAACACATCGTGGGCAAACATGTCAGTACAAAATAAACGCAATGTGGGCAAACATGTCAGCACAAAATAAACGCATTGTGGGCAACATGTCAGCACAAAATAAACGCATTGTGGGCAACATGTCAGTACAAAATAAACGCATTGTGGGCAACATGTCAGCACAAAATAAACGCAATGGGCAACATGTCAGCACAAAATAAACGCATTGTGGGCAACATGTCAGCACAAAATAAACGCACTGCGGGCAAACATGTCAGCACAAAATAAACGCACTGCGGGCAACGTCAGTACAAAATAATCGCACTGCGGGCAAACATGTCAGCACAAAATAAACGCATTGTGGGCAACATGTCAGCACAAAATAAACGCATTGTGGGCAACATGTCAGCACAAAATAAACGCATTGTGGGCAACATGTCAGCACAAAATAAACGCATTGTGGGCAACATGCCAGCACAAAATAAACGCAATGGGCAACATGTCAGCACAAAATAAACGCAATGGGCAACCTGTCAGCACAAAATAAAGGCATTGTGGGCAACATGTCAGCACAAAATAAACACAATGGGCAACATGTCAGCACAAAATAAACACATTGTGGGCAAACATGTCAGTACGAAATAAACGCAATGTGGGCAAACATGTCAGCACAAAATAAACGCATTGTGGGCAACATGTCAGCACAAAATAAACGCATTGTGGGCAACATGTCAGTACAAAATAAACGCATTGTGGGCAAGATGTCAGTACAAAATAAACGCATTGCGGGCAACATGTCAGCACAAAATAAACGCAATGCGGGCAACATGTCAGCACAAAATAAATGCATTGTGGGCAACATGTCAGCACAAAATAAACGCATTGTGGGCAACATGTCAGCACAAAATAAACGCAATGGGCAACATGTCAGCACAAAATAAACGCACTGCAGGCAAACATGTCAGTACAAAATAAACGCAATGTGGGCAAACATGTCAGTACAAAATAAACGCACTGCGGGCAAACATGTCAGCACAAAATAAACGCATTGTGGGCAACATGTCAGCACAAAATAAACGCATTGTGGGCAACATGTCAGCACAAAAACCCATTGTGGGCAACATGTCAGCACAAAATAAACGCAGTGGGCAACATGTCAGCACAAAATAAACGCATTGTGGGCAACATGTCAGCACAAAATAAACACAATGGGCAACATGTCAGCACAAAATAAACGCATTGTGGGAAAACATGTCAGTACAAAATAAACGCAATGTGGGCAAACATGTCAGTACAAAATAAACGCACTGCACGTCATGAGCACCCCAACACTGCCCGTACTAGAGGCCCAACTGATGCTGTGTTCATCTATGGATGTTCTGAGCAGCCGCATCACCATCAGGTCAGGACAGAGCTCTAGTACAGCAGTGCACACCATGCTGGGAAGAAGGAAGACAGGAGCTCCGCACTAGTGCAGCCGAGTGGCACAGGACCATGGATCAGCTATTTCCACTTCCCAGCAGCACACTGTCGCTCGCTATCTCTTAGGGCCCGTTTCCACTTGTGCAGTGGGAATCGCCGCGGCAAAAATTTGCATGCGATTGTATGTGAATTTGAATGCAAATTCGCATACGATTTTGCATGGATGACTATGTATGCGAATTTAACCATGGCAGTGCCTGTGTGCTTTTCCATTGTTTCTATGCAAAATCGTATGCAAATTCGTATGAAAATTCGCATACTAAAAACGCATGCGAATTTCCTATTAAATAGATTGTATGCGATTCGCATAGCAGTATGCGGTATGCAAATTCTGATGGCTCTGCTGTGCAGATTTTTTCTGCACAGAAAAACGCTCAGAAATCTTGACAAGTGGAAACAGTCCCATCCACTTGTATTGTCTATGCGAATCTGCATGCAGGAAACCGCAAAAGGAAAAAAATGGCGCACAGCGCCAATGCCACCTTCTGGCGCGCCATAAAGAACAACGGTAAATTAGTATTTTCCGTTGTTAACTGTACATTTCTGGTGCTGCTGCCCGAACTGCTTAAAACGCTATTTTGCGTTTTAATGTTAAAACATTAAATAGCGTTTTAACATTAAAACGCAAAATAGTGTTTTAAGCACTTTACTTTGTTTAGACATTTTCTTGTAACAATCTCACTACAGAGGGAGAGGAGGCGGGGAGAAGCAGAGAAGAGCCTGTGACGCAGGAGAGGAGGCGGCGGCGGCGGGAACGGGAATAGGCATAGAGGTAGCGGCTGCTAGCTCAGAAGGATACATGAGCGGCGACCACAGGAACGGAGGGGGGAGAAGGCTGGGGCAGCTATACTACCTATACTGGGGCATCTATACTACCTATACTGGGGCATTTATACTACCTATACTGGGGCATCTATACTACCCATACTGGGGAAGCTATACTAACTATACTGGGGCATTTATACTACCTATACTTGGAAACTATACTGGGGCAGCTCTACTACCTATACTGGGGCAGCTCTACTACCTATACTGGGGCAGCTCTACTACCCATACTGGGGCATCTATACTACCCATACTGGGGCATCTATACTACCTATATTGGGGCAGCTATACTACGTATAGTGGGGCAGCTATACTACCTACGCTGGGGCAGCTCTACTACCTATACTGGGGCAGCTCTACTACCCATACTGGGGCATCTATACTACCCATACTGGGGCATCTATACTACCTATATTGGGGCAACTATACTACCTATAGTGGGGCAGCTATACTACCTATACTGGGGCATCTATACTACCCATACTGGGGCAGCTATACTACTTATAGATGCCACAGTATAGGTAGCATAGCTGCCACAGTATAAGTAGTATAGCTGCCCCAGTATGGGTAGTATAGATGCCCCAGTATAGGTAGTATAGCTGCCCCAACATAGGTAGTATAGCTGCCCCACTATAGGTAGTATAGTTGCCCCAATATAGGTAGTATAGATGCCCCAGTATGGGTAGTATAGATGCCCCAGTATGGGTAGTAGAGCTGCCCCAACATAGGTAGTATAGCTGCCCCACTATAGGTAGTATAGTTGCCCCAATATAGGTAGTATAGATGCCCCAGTATGGGTAGTATAGATGCCCCAGTATAGGTAGTATAGCTGCCCCAACATAGGTAGTATAGCTGCCCCACTATAGGTAGTATAGTTGCCCCAATATAGGTAGTATAGATGCCCCAGTATGGGTAGTATAGATGCCCCAGTATGGGTAGTAGAGCTGCCCCAGTATAGGTAGTAGAGCTGCCCCAGCGTAGGTAGTATAGCTGCCCCACTATACGTAGTATAGCTGCCCCAATATAGGTAGTATAGATGCCCCAGTATGGGTAGTATAGATGCCCCAGTATAGGTAGTAGAGCTGCCCCAGTATAGGTAGTAGAGCTGCCCCAGTATAGTTTCCAAGTATAGGTAGTATAAATGCCCCAGTATAGTTAGTATAGCTTCCCCAGTATGGGTGGTATAGATGCCACAGTATAGGTAGCATAGCTGCCACAGTATACCACCCATACTGGGGCAACTCTATTACCTATACTAGGGCAACTATACTACCTATACTGGGCAGCTTTACTCCTTATACTGGGGAACTATACTACCTATACTGGAGCATCTATATCACCTATACACACCCACTTTCCAGTGCATAGACAAGCTTTTTTTGACCACACCCCGGTTTTTGACCACACCCCCTCCACAGCCACCCCTAGAAAAGATCCAGCACCTGCATAGCACTCCCTAAAAAGATTTCTGCAGCCGCCGCTGAACTTGTTGTTCTGGGTGCCTACAGTATCTGCATGTACAAAACATTCTCCTCCAACAAAAATAGAAATGCGTATGTACAGTGCCAAGCAGACCAATAACTAGGCAGTGATCCTTTTTTCTTTTTCTGCCTGAAAGAGGTAACAATCAAGTATGCAAGTGACAGTTTCTCTCCAGTCAATACCCAGTCAGATATAATGTAATTCATTATCAGTGAGGGTTAAGACTGCCATACACTGGTTGATTGCCACCAGATCGACCAGCAGATAAATCCCTGTGTGATCGAATCTGATCAAAGAGGGATCTATTGCATACCTCCCAACTTTTTGAGATGAGAAAAGGGGACACTTAAGCCACGCCCCTGCCACACCCCTGGCCACGCCCTCACCACACCTCTAGTCATGCATACCATAAAGATTTGATAAGAAACATGTTGTTTTATAATTCAAACCACACTGGTCCTTTCTATCCTGGTTCATTTTCCTTCATAGTAACATTTTAAAATTAGTAATATATCAATTTAAAGATTAGGAATAAAGTTTAGAGTCAATCAAACACATGTTTAGTAGAGAAATATATATATTTACATAGAAAGAGGGTCAAAGTCCTAAAAGAGGGACAAATGAAGGTGAAAGAGGGACAGAGGGACAAGGCTCCCAAAAAGGGACTGTCCCTCCGAAAAAGGGACAGTTGGGAGCTATGCTATTGGCTGACTACACTGCAAACAGATTTTGAATCGATTTCACTATGAAACCGATTCACAACCTATGGAACTGCCGCTGACGCCGCCCCCCCCCCCCCCCCCCACCTGCATACGTTACCTGATCCGGCCGGCACGAGTCCCCCCCGTCTCTGCTGTCTCTTCTCTGCTTTGGGCTCCAGGGCTCTAGCTTCACTTTACTTCCTGTCTGGGGAAGTTTAAACAGTAGAGGGCAATTAACTGTTTAAACTTCCTGTCGGGACAGGAAGTAAGTGAAGCCAGCCGGAGCCCAGTGCGGAGAAGGGACAGCGGGGACACGCAGCGGCGGAAAATATAATGTATTGCCGCTAGTGTCGGACATTCGAACGCCGCTATCAACGCACTCCCGACCTGCCGGCGATCGAGCAAAATCTTCCGTGCGGACAGATCGACGGGAACAATCTATTTCGGACGGAAATTGATCGTTAGGTCAGTGTTTGCACAACGATTTTACAGCAGATTCGATCACAGTGATCGAATCTGCTGTATATCGGCGGGAAATCGTTTAAGTGTATGGGTCCCTTTACACTATCACTGCTAAGGAATTACAGCCAAGAAACTCTTTCCAGTCAGACAAAAGCTTCTGAAGACGGGATAGATAAAAAGGTCAACAGTTCATTATAGCTTTCTGGGACACAGAAAGACTGGGTCACTGAACAGAAACAAAACCATAAATCTACTTTTTTAGGTTTTTAAACATAACAAAACTGTGCGATATCTAAAAAGTCATTCTTAGAAGTAGGATGATAGATACAACTGTTTATTTCATCAGTTTATTTTGAGTTTATGTTCACTTTAAGAATTGCACACACACTAAATGGTTTTAGCCTGAGGCCGCCATCGGAGTTGGCCCCAACTGGCCATCTTGACCAAGAACAATCTAGCATATGCACTAGGCTTTAGAGTCCTGTGCAGGGCCGGACTTACCATAAGGCACTGTAGGCACGTGCCTACAGGTGTCTAATGATAAAAAGGTGGCTCACTCCCCTCCCTCGTTCCCTATGTAGAGTCCCAAGTGGAGTGTACATGAGAGGTTACTCACCCTGCTCTCGTCATTCCACTGACCAGATCTGCCTTTAGTCCGGGGAACTACTAGCTACTAGAGATGACCCGTCGGTGGTTCGTGTTCGCGGTGAACCTCAAACTATATGCGAGTTCAACCCGCCCCCTATACTACATCATTAGGGTCAACTTTGACCCTCTATATCACAGTCAGCAGACACAGGCTACACTCCCACCTGGAGCCCCCCCTTATGAAACGCAGGCAGTGTCAGCCTTTTCACTCACTCGTGTGGCTGCAGTAATTAGAGAAGGAATAGAACCTGCTGACATAGGGAAAGCTTAGTTAGGCTCTTGTGCTAGGCTTGTTAGCTTGCTCCTTCTTGCTGATACTTATTGTTAAAAAAGAACTCCTCATCCTCAACAGCTCTTTTGAGAGCTATTGTTCTTTTTGTGATCTATTTGTGTGTGTGTGTGTGTGTGTGTGTGTGTGTCCCACAGACACTTGTGTTGCATATACAGCCCTGTCAGTCAGTCGCAGCTGCTGGACCTTGGCCCCTTGGTAATTCCTCCTGTGCCACTGCCAGGCCCAGCACATTCAGTGACTATCTGTGTGTGACAGCTGCACATTTGTAATACCAATCCCTGCATACCTGTTCAGTAGTGCACCACCTACCTACGTGAGCGCACGCAGTGGTGTTAACCAGTCACTGCACCTTTTCACGGTACCTGTGTGTGTGTGTGTGAGACAGCTGCACCTGTTCACGGTACCTGTGTGTGTGTGTGTGACAGCTGCACATTTGTAATACCAATCTCTGCATACCTTTTCAGTAGTGCACCACCTACCTACGTGAGCGCATGCAGTGTTATATACCACCAGTCAGTGCACCTATTCATGGTACCTGTGTGTGTGTGTGTGTGTGTGTGTGTGTGTGTGTGTGTGTGTGTGTGTGTGTGTGTGTGTGTGACAGCTGCACATTTGTAATTCCAATCCCTGCATACCTGTTCAGTTGTGCACCACCTACCTACGTGACCGCACGCAGTGTTAGATATACCACCAGTCACTGCACCTGTTCACCGTACCTGTGTGTGTGACAGCTGCACATTTGTAATACCAATCACTGCATACCTGTTCAGTAGTGCACCTACCTATGTGACCGCAAGCAGTGTTATATTATATACCAGTCACTGCACCTGTTCACGGTACCTGTGTGTGTGACAGCTGCACATTTGTAATACTAGTCATTGCATAATTGTTCACAGTACCTGTGTGACCGCACGCTGTGTAATATACCAGTCCGTGCATACCTGTTAACTACACCTGTGTGACAGCTGCACATTGTATTGTAATATCAGTCACTGCATACCTTTTACTGCACCTGTGTGACTGCACATTGTATTAGTCAAGTCAGTGTATACCTTTCACTTCATCCCCCCGATATGGACAAAACAACAGGCAGAGGCAGACCCAGAGGCAGGCCATCCGGCAGGTCTGTTTGAGGTCGTGCTGACATGATTTTGTGCGGCCCTGGCCCAAAGTATAGTGCTCAGAAGAAGGCACGTCCCATCAACTCCCACGATTGTCAGGACGTGGTTGACTATTTAACACAGAACACCTCATCTTCCGCAGCCACCAGCACAACTACAAGCACCACATCCGCTGCATTTGACACTTCGCAGGAGTTATTTGGTGGGGAATTCACTGATTCACAGCCATTATTGTTACAACAAGATGACGTAAGGTGTGAGGAGGAGGATGATGAAGTACCTGCTGTTGGTGCAGTTTTGGAGGTGTCTTAGGCAAGCGAAGCTGGGGAGGATGATTATGATGATACGGATGTCACGTGGGTTCCCAAAAGAGGAGATGAACAGGGGGACAGTTCAGAGGGGGAGTCAGAGAGGAGTAGGAGGAGACGAGTTCCTGAAAGAAGCAGGGGGAGCTCGTTGTCAGAAACAGCTGGTGGCAGCGTCTGGCGCCATGTATCGCCACCTTTGGACAGACAGCCAACATGCCCTTCAACGTCAGCTGCTGATGCCACCATAGTGAAATCCCCCCAGGGGGGCTCAGCGGTGTGGAATTTTTTTTCTGTGTCTGCCTCAGATCAGAGCAATGCCATCTGTTCTCTCTGCCGCCAAAAATTGAGCCGTGGAAAGGACAGTTTTTGGCGGCAGAGAGAACAGATGGCATTGCTCTGATCTGAGGCAGACACACAAAAAAAATACCACACTGCTGAGCCCCTAGGCAGTTGCCTTACAAAGGCACATGGAGAAAAGGCACAAACTGCAATGGGAAGACCACCTGAGGTAAAGCAGCACACAAAAGAAAATCCACCCTCCTTCTCCTCTTCCTCCCTTAGGTGCATCATCTTTAGCCGATTTCTCCCTTGCACCTTCACAATCACAGCCACCCTCCCCCACTCCACCTCTCACCTTGAGCGGTTCCTGCTCCTCTGCACACAGCAGCAGCCAGGTGTCCGTGAGGGAAATCTTTGAGCGGAAAAAGCCAATGTCTGCCAGTCACCCCCTTGCCCGGCGTCTGACAGCTGGCTTGTCGGAACTGTTAGCTCACCAGCTGTTACCATACCAGCTGGTGGACTCTGAGGACTTCCAAAAATTTGTGGCCATTGGGACACCGCAGTGGAAGATACCAGGCCGCAATTATTTCTCAAAAAAGGCGATACCCAAACTGTATCATGAAGTTGAAAGTAGAGTGACCAGATTTTTGTGGGTCCAACCTGGGACAGGGAGGGGGGGCGGCACGCGTAGCGCACCGCGGCGAAAAGCGTGGGCGTGGCCATGACATTGTATGGGCGGAGCTAACGTAAGGATGTAACAGCGAGGCATAAGAAAGCAGTGTTTACGCCATGATGTGGACAAACGAGACTTTGCATCATGGGTGTGCAGAAACTGTGTGATGCTAATAGTATACCGTAACCACAAAGCAGCAAACATAGCCATCTATGACCATTAAATAATAAATGCAGTAACAGTAACCCCGGACACCAGAAAATAAACGCAATGGGCAAACATGTCAGCACAAAATAAACGCAATGCGGGCAACATGTCAGTACAAAATAAACGCAATGTGGGCAAACATGTCAGTACAAAATAAACGCAATGCGGGCAAACATGTCAGTACAAAATAAACGCAATGCGGGCAACATGTCAGTACAAAATAAACGCAATGCCGGCAAACATGTCAGTACAAAATAAACGCAATGCGTGCAAACATTTCACCAGAAAATTACTGCAGTGCGGGCAAACATTTCAATAGAAAATAAACGCAATGCGGGCAAACCTTTCACCAGAAAATAAACGCAATGCGGGCAAACTTTTCACCAGAAGATTAATGCAATTCGGGCAAACATTTCCCCAGAAAAGAAACGCAATGCGGGCAAACATTTCCCCAGAAAAGAAACGCAATGCGGGCAAACATTTCACTAGAAAGTAAACGCAATGCGGACAAACATTTCACCAGAAAAGAAATGCAATGCGGGCAAACATTTCCCCAGAAAATAAACGTAATGCGGGCAAACATTTCACTAGAAAAGAAACGCAATGCGGGCAAACATTTCACCAGAAAATTAACGCAATGCGGGCAAACATTTCCCCAGAAAAGAAACGCAATGCGGGCAAACATTTCACCAGAAAAGAAACGCAATGCGGGCAAACATTTCCCCAGAAAATAAACGTAATGCGGGCAAACATTTCACTAGAAAAGAAACGCAATGCGGGCAAACATTTCACCTGGAAAAGAAACGCAATGCGGGCAAATATTTCACCTGGAAAAGAAAGCATTTACTCACCTGGCAGAAGTCTCCGGCCTCTGGCACGCTGCTCCCGGGACCACCTTCCTCCTGCTCGTCTCCCGCGCTGACAGGGCTACGGCAAGATGGCGCCCGAAGCCCTGTACTGGCCCGAAGCCCTGTACTGGAGACACAAATAGTCTCCAGTACAGGGCTTCGGCAGCCATCTTGCCGTAGCCCTGCTCGCCTGCCGGTGTCAAAACACTGGAAGAAGCAGGAGGCTGGAGCGGGGCTGCGGGCAATGAACTGGCACAGCGTCTATAGACGCCGCTGCCAGTTCATGAGGATAGAGTGGCCAGAGTCCCGAGGCCGGGACGGCCCGCTGCTGAAACCGGGACATTTCCCGGGACCTCATGCAGCCTGGGACAGCGGACCCCGAATCCGGGACGCGTCCCGGGCAATCCGGGACGTCTGGTCACTCTATTGAAAGGCAAGTGGTGTCATCTCTGTCACACAGCATTGGGTCAAGGGTCTATCTGACCACGGATGCCTGGTCTGCCAAGCACGGTCAGGGCAGGTACATTACTTACACAGCCCATTGGTTCAACCCCGTGACCGCTGGCAAGCAGGGAGTACGTGGCTGTGCAGCGGACTTAGTTGTGACACCTCCACGGCTTGCAGGCAGGCCTGCTGCCACCTGCTCTCCTCCTGCTACATCCTCTTTGCTGTCGTCCTCCTCCTACTCCTTGGCTGAGTGGCAGTTCAACTCTACTGGTGCTGCAATCTCCTCTTCAGCTACACAGCCCCAGTTCCCCAGGGCCTATGCTGAATGCCAGGTACGACGGTGTCACGCCATCTTAGACATGTCTTGCCTCAAAGCGGAGAGTCACACTGGAGAAGCTATCCTGGCTGCTCTGAACAAACAGGTGGATCAGTGGCTGACCCCGCAACCACTGGAGATCGGCAATGTGGTGTGTGACAATGGCAGCAATCTCATTTTGGCTTTGAATTTGGGAAAGTTGATACATGTACTCCACATGGCACGTGCTGAATCTAATAATTCAGAGATTTGTGTCTAAGTACCCAGGCTTACAGGGCGTCCTGAAGCAGTCCAGGAAGGTGTGTGGGCATTTCAGGCGGTGTTACACGGCCATGGCATGTGGCATGATTTGCCGATATTCAGTGGAGAAACAACTTGCCGGTGAGACACTTGATTCGCGATAGCTGAAATTCAACTCTCCTGAAAGTGTCAGAGATGTTTTCAAATCACCAGAAGGCAGAAAGGATGCAGCACTTGCAGAACAAGCTGGAAACTATGCTTTACAGTGCGTTTAAGGGTGATGTCACAGCACAACGGAATGAAGGTACCACTGCCAGTAATCCTTCTCCCATGTCCACACAGGCAAGGACAGGACGCTCTAGCGATCTCGTGGTGATGTCGGACATGCGGACATTCTTTAGTCCAACGTCTCGCCTTAGCCATTCCAGATCCACCCTACACCAAAGCCTCGACCGGCTGGTAGCCGACTACCTGGCCTTAAGTGTGGATGTAGACACTGAGCAGCGATGAACCCCTGGACTACTGGGTGCGCAGGCTTGACCTGTGGCCAGAGCTGTCACGATTTACCATCCAACTTCTGTCTTACCCTGCCTCAAGCGTCCTGTCAGAAAGGACCTTCAGCGCAGCTGGAGGCATTGTCACTGAGAAGAGAAGTCGCCTAGGTCACAAAAATGTTCAGTACCTCACCTTTATCAAAATGAATGAGGCATGGATCTCAGAGGGCTACTGCCTGCCCGAAGACTAAATTAGTCCCCTCACACAGCATCTCTGCCTGCAGGCCGCTTGACTGCCTTCTCCGCCACCACCAACAGGGTCCAGGACTCCAGGCGGATTCCTGAATTTTGTAAGGCCGCTGCTAGCAGCGGCAGCTATAATAATTTTTCTGGTGCGTGAAGGCCTCCACTTTAGGCCTCCAATTAAGCATGCAATGTGATTTCTGCCCTTAAAACGCTGCTGTGTGTCAAATCCAGATTTTTCCCCGCGAATTTTGGCGTGTATCCCACTCCGCCATGCAAAAACTCAGATGTTAGACCCCTTGAAACATCTTTTCCATCACTTTTGTGACCAGCATAAATGTTTCTAGTTTTCAAAGTTCGCCTCCCCATTGAAGTCTATTGCGGTTCGAAAAGTTTGCACGAACCAAGTTCACCTTCAAAGTTCGCAAACCAAAAATCAGAGGTGCGAGCCATCTCTACTAGCTACTTAATACTTAGGGTACCTCTGGGTACCTAATGCTAAGGGACACCTCTAGCTATGACGGGCAAACAAAATATTTGGAGAAGTGACAGCTGGGCGTGGGACAGCCAGTACACTGACGGTGCGGTTTGGTGGGGGCTTGTACATTGGTGGTGGGCAAGTCTAAGGTGCCAGGACATCTGTGCCTATAGGCTCCAGTGATGTAAATCCAGGCCTGGTCCTGTGAATAACCATAGCACGTTGATAACTCATCCAGTAAGTGATTAACTTTGTGGTTAGAAAACAATCCGGATCTACGTATGTAAACACAATTACTCCTAATGCAGGATGTATCTTCACCACATGTAGAACAACATGACCTTCAATACTACCTTTTCAGATAATGTCCTGGCTCAGACTGTAACCTGGGACACAATTGCTTATCCTAAGAGGTTAGAGTGCTGTCAATTATTATTACTGATTTATAAATCACCACCATATTACAATGATACCACTGTGCTATTATTATTAGGGCTGCTTAAATCCGGATCCGGGAGACACCCGGATAGTTGCTATCCGGATATCTCCCAGTAAACCTGTGCGGGGGGGGGGGGGGGGGGTCAAGCTTACCTGTCTGACGTCTTCTTCGTCCATCCCTGACGCCTCCCACGCTGTGTTCCACGCGGCGGTCACGTGACCACAAACACTCCCTCTTTCCGGGAGGAAGTGTTTGTAGTCACGTGATGCGCGTGGACCGCATCATGGGAGGCGCAAGGGACGGACGAAGAAGACGTCAGACAGGTAAGCTTGACCCCCCGCCCACCCCGCACAGGTTTACTGGGAGATATCCGGATAGCAACTATCCAGGTGTCTCCCGGATCCGGATTTGAGCAGCCGTAATTATTATTGACATTAAAGGTCAACTATTGTGCAAAAATATACAACTTACATACATGCACTATAAACTACTTTTTTCCTATGTGGCTGGCACTCACAGGAAGTAGTAAAAAGCTGACAGATCTGACGGATGTAGGATTAGTCCATCTCCTCATGGAGAATTCTCAGTTTTACCTTTTATTCTTTACAAACTCGCTCCCTGAAAAGGATCTATACTAAAGATGCTGTCCAGCCTCCCTACTCGTTTGAACACTGTTGGACTGAGCAATTGCAGTTCAGTAAGCGCTTTTTGTAATTAAATAACTGAGAATCCCTCATGAGATGATGAGCTAGTCCAAAACCTGACAGATTGGTCAGATTTTCACTGCCTACTGTAAGTGACAGCATCATACAGTAGTAAAAAAGTCATTTATAGTGCATTTTACTCTGGAACAAATGTACAGTTTATTTGTATGTATGTGAGTGACAAAATTCTTGCAATCTTTGACAAGTTCAGGTAAAAAAAAATTACGTTGAAGTAGTTCTTGAGTCTTGGTAGTGGTGAAATGACCAGCAAGTTTATTGTCATGGCAAAGTTGTAAAATAGGCTTCCTAAGGTCAGGAGGTACGAATAACTTGTTGTTGTAGAACAGGTACCCATCTTGAAGTTGTAAGTCCTTAGTAATCTCTTTTGATAAAGAAGAAGAAGCTTGTTTCACTTGGTTAAGCAGATCAGGCTGGAGCAAAAAAAAATTCTTATGGGATAATATGGTATCTGGTGCCATCTCTTCATCGGAATTTTCAGGAAACATTCGTGATAAGGCGTCTGGTTTACTGTTCTTACTCCCTGGCCTATACGTAACATAAAAATCAAATCGAGAAAAGAATAATGACCAGCGGGCCTGTCTAGGTCATAGACGCTTAGCATTCTTCAGGTACTCTAGATTCTTGTGATCCGTGAATACAATTATTGAATGTTGTGCTGCCTCCAGCAAGTATCTCCACTTCAAATTAAGCCTTTATAGCTAGAAGCTCTCGGTCAGCGATATCATAATTCCTTTCAGAGGCGTTCAATTTGCGGGAAAAGAAGGCTACAGGATGCAATAAGTTCTTGGGGCCAAAACGTTGAGAGAGAATAGCTCCCACTGCTACTTCTGAGGCATCCACTTCTAGGATGAAAGGTTGTGATGGGTCTGCATGCTTGAGAATAGGTGCTGACGTGAAGAGCTGCTTAAGTTTATCGAACGCTGCTTGAGCCTCTGATGTCCAGCTAAACCTTTGATGAACCTTGGTGAGCTGGGTAATAGGAGCTACCACTGCGGAAAAGTTCTTTATAAAACGCCTATAAAAATTGGCAAAACCTATGAAGCGTTGTACCCCTTTTCTGTCCCTAGGAGCTGACCAGTCTAGAATAGCAGAGACTTTCTGAGAGTCCATCTTGATTCCCTCTGCAGAGATCTGTAGTCCAAGAAACTGAACGTTGGTCTGGTCGAAAGAACACTTTTCCAGTTTAGCATAGAGGTTGTGAACTCGGAGGCGATACAACACTTTCCTTACATGAACTCGGTGTTCCTCTAGGGATGACGAGAAGATTAGGATATCATCCAAGTACACGGCCATGAATATATCTATAAAGTCCAGAAAAATATCATTTTCAAAGTGCTGGAAAGTGGCAAGGGCATTGCAAAGGTCAAAGGGCATCACTAAATACTCAAAATGTCCATAGCGAGATCTGAATGCGGTCTTCCACTCATCGCCTTGTAGGCGCCCCGAAGATGAAGTTTGGCGAAGATCTTGGCAGAGCGTAGTCTTTGAAACAGATCGGGTACCAATGGCAGTGGGTAGCGATTCTTGATCGTGATCTTATTGAGCTCCCGATAGTCCACACATGGTCGAAGAGTACGATCTTTTTTTTCCACAAAGAAGATTCCAGCCCTGGCGGGGGAAGTAGAATGACAAATAAATCCTTTTGCCAAGTTTTCTTCAATGTATTGTTTTAGTTCCTCAGACTCGGGTTCAGAAAGAGGGAAGACTCTGCCAAAAGGAATCTCAGCACCAGGATGGAATTCTATAGGGCAATCATAGATGCGATGAGGAGGCAAGATATCTGCAGCTTTCTTATCAAACACATCTCTGAAATCTTGATATTGAGCGGGTCTGTAACGATCGGTGTCAGCACACAGAGAGAATCTGATTATTGGTGATCTGCAGTATCACCAAGAATACAGATTTATACCTGATTATTATTGATCTGCAGAATCACCAATAATACAAGTATGACTAACCTCTGGACACCTGATAAGTGTAAGTGTTTGGTGCAACAGTATATGAGCCTGGATCACCTGAGGAGCAGGTGACCCTAGACCGTATGATGAGTATCTCCTGGTAGGTTGGAGATACACAGAGAGTCAGTGATTCCCTGAACAGCTGTGAATCAGACTCTACTGCAGTCAAAGGACTCCTATGAGATTGAGTCCCTGACTGTATTGCAGAGAGGTCCCTCTAAGAGACAGGGGGTCCCTGCAGCTACTGGACACCCCACCGGGGGGGGGGGGGTCACAGGTAGAAGGGTCGGTCAGGCCGGGTCGGCAACACACGAGCAGATAAAGTACAGAGACAGAAGGCTGATTCGGTAACCAGGGCCAGGCAGGGTTGGCAACAGGTAATCAGATATGCAAAGGTACCGAATCAGCGAGCAGAAGCAGAGTCAAGAGGGCAATAGGTCATAACAGATATCAAGCAAAGGCCTAGTCTAGAGTGTGAGCTCCGTGGTCTCAACACTCAGGGACTGATCTACAGAATAACACAGCAATGACACAGTATACCTAATCTTGGGTGTGAGGTCCGTGGTCTCTACACCCTGGAACTGGTCTAAAGTATAACACAGCAATGACACAGTATCCCTAGTCTTGGGTGTGAGGTCCGTGGTCTCAACACCCTGGGACTGATCTAAGGTATAACACAGTAATAACACAGTAATCTGGCTAAGTGTGAATTCCCAGGTCCACCTGGTTCTAACACACTGAAGGATCTGACTATGGTCTGAGTGCTAACACATAAGCATTCGCAACGGCAGACAACCAGCCACTGACAGACGAGAAGTATATATAGCAGAGCGCTTCTCAGCGCCGCCCAGTCCCATTCAACCAATCACCTACTGCGCTGGGATCAGCTAATCGTCCTGATCAGCTGATCCCTCTCCTATTGGCATAAAGGGCCTGCCTGTCAGCGCGCGCGCGCGTAGCTCTCCATCTGTGTGCACTACTAGGCTCAGACAAACCAGACGCATGCCGCTGCGGAGAAACCGCCGGTCTGAACGCGGATTCAGCCGCCCCGCTGTCAGACTGCGCGGCGGTGTCTCCGCAATCCATTACAGTACCCCCCCCCCCCCCGAGGAGTGGACTCCGGACACTTCCCACCAGGCTTCCCAGGATGTAAGTCATGAAACTCCTTTTTTAATTCCTCCGCATGCATGCGGCAATCTGGCACCCAAGATCTTTCCTCTATGCCATATCCTTTCCAGTGGACCAGATATTGCACAGAATTCTGCACTAAGCGAGAGTCCAGGATCTTTTCAATTTCATACTCCGGTTGGTCATCCACCAACACAGGGGGGGGGGGGGGGGGGAGGGGAGGAATCCACGTGTACTGCTGGCTTCAAAAGAGACACATGGAATGATCTCACACCTCTCATACTGGCTGGGAGATCAATCGCGTAAGTGACATTATTGATTTTCTTGGACACTGGAAATGGTCATATAAATCTAGGGCCCAGTTTGGGGGACAGTTGTTTCAAGGCCAAATGTCGAGTGGACACCCACACCAAATCTCCTGGAGAGAACTCCCACTCCACAGACCGTCTTTTATCTGCCTGTCTCTTCTGGGTTTGGAAAGCTTTCCCCAGATTCCTCTTAACCATTCCCCAAATCTCCTTTAGAGCCCTCTGCCAATCCTCCAGGGCTGGGAATGGTGTAGATGCGACCGGCAACGGAGCAAACTTAGGTGACCTTCCTGTCACTACCTGGAATGGGGAAAACCAAGAAGAGGAGCTTTTCAGGTTGTTGTGCGCAAATTCCGCAAACGGCAAAAACTTGACCCAATCGGATTGCGCATCTGCAACGTAACACCTGAGGAACTGCTCCAGGGATTGGTTAACTCTCTCGGTCTGGCCGTTGGTCTGTGGGTGGTAGCCTGATGAAAATGCAAGATCCATGTCCAACTGATGGCAGAAGGCTCTCCAAAACTTTGAAACAAATTGGACTCCCCGATCTGACACTACATTCTCCGGAATGCCATGCAGCCGGAAAATGTGCTGGATGAAGAGATCAGCCAATTCCTGAGCCGGAGGGAGTCCTTTCAAAGGGACAAAATGAGCCATCTTACTGAATCTGTCCACTACCACCCAAATGACCGTCTTGCCCTCAGACCGAGGGAGCTCACCCACAAAATCCATGGAGACATGGGTCCATGGTTCACTTGGAACTGGCAAGGGCTTTAAGGTGCCAACAGGGGCTTGACGAGAGGGTTTACTCCTTGCACACACTGCACACTCTCTTACAAACTCCTTACAATGTGTTGCCAGTGTAGGCCACCACGCACATCTGGCCAGTAAATCCTGAGTTCTGGTGGCCCCGGGATGACCAGCATTCTTGTGGGAATGGAACATTTGCAAGAGTTGTAAACGGAAAGGCAGTGGTACGAACATGACCCCATCAGGCTTCCCCTCTGGAGCATCCTGTTGGTAAGGACTCAGAGTGACTGTCCAATCCCTCCAAGTCTCAGTGGCTGCCAGAACTACCTTCTGAGGTAGAATGGTCTCAGGGACTGAGGGCTGTACTGTTTCAGGTTCAAAACACCTGGATAAGGCATCAGCTCTGATATTTTTACTACCAGGGGTGTATGTAATTACAAATCTGAATCTTGCGAAGAACAGGGACCACCGGGCCTGGCGAGGGCTAAGTCTCTTAGCACCTTCTATGTACTCCAGATTCTTATGATCTGTATAAACTGTAATAGTGTGTTCTGCACCTTCTAGCCAGTGTCGCCATTCCTCAAAAGCTAACTTGATGGCCAAAAGCTCCCGGTTGCCTATGACGTAGTTTTTCTCTGCGGGTGAAAATCTATGAGAAAAGTAGGCACATGGGTGGAGTTTGCCCTGCAAGCCTGACCTCTGAGACAATACAGCTCCTACCCCCACCTTGGAAGCATCAACCTCCACAATAAAGGGAATGGTGACATCGACATGTCTCAATATAGGTGCGGAACAGAACAGTTTCTTTAGTGTGGAAAAAGCCGCATGAGCCTCTGGTGACCAGTGATGAGTATCAGCCCCTTTTTTTGTGAGACTGGTGAGGGGCGAGATGATGGTAGAGTACCCCTTTATGAACCTTCTGTAGTAGTTGGCAAAGCCCAAAAATCTCTGGAGCGCCTTCAGTCCAACAGGCTGAGGCCACTCCAAGACAGCAGAAACCTTCCCTGGGTCCATTGAGAGGCCAGAGGTGGAGATAATGTAGCCCAAGAAGGCAACCGAGTTTACTTCAAAGAGGCATTTCTCCAGTTTGGCATAAAGCAGATTCTGTCTTAACTTTTCTAGCACAAACTTAACATGCCTGTGGTGTTAAGAATGATTGGACGAAAAGATCAGTATGTCGTCCAGATAGACTGAAGGGGCCCATACACTCAGCCGATTTTCTGGCCGACCGATCGATCCCGATCGATTGATCGATCGTTTGCAAATCGGTTGGCCAATCGACCGATCGATGGCCGATTTCGATCGATTTCGATGGATTTCCATCGAACTGGCAGGGTGGAAAATTTAGGTTGATCTGATGAGATTGCTTATCAGTTTGCATTGGCCCTAATGGAAATCTGATGGCAAATAAATGCCATCAGATCGAATTTCAATAGATTTCAAACTGAAATCTATTGGAATTCTATCCGGGTAAAAAATGTTCTAAAAACGCATCAGATAGATCATCAGATGCATTTCTTATCTATCTGCTGCCAATCTGACGAGTGTATGGGCACCTTAAGACGAACTTCCCCAACACCTCCCTGAATACCTCGTTAATTAACTCCTGGAAGACAGCCGGAGCGTTACACAACCCGAAGGGCATCACTAGGTACTCGTAATGCCCGTTGGGCGTGTTAAAGGCTGTCTTCCATTCGTCACCATCTCTAATACGCACCAGATTGTATGCACATCTCAGATCTAGCTTTGAGAAAATCTTGGCGTTGGTCACCTGCGTGAACAAATCGTCAATTAAAGGTAAAGGGTAGCGATTTTTCACCGTGATCTTATTTAGGCCTCTATAATCAATGCAAGGGTGAAGGCCTCCATCTTTTTTCTTTACAAAAAAGAATCCTGCCCCTGCTGGTGATCGGGAGTGACGGATGAACCCTTTAGCCAAGTTTTCTCTGATGTGTTCCTGCATAGCTAGTTTCTCAGGCCCAGACAGATTATAGAGGTGACCACTGGGAGGCATACAACCAGATCTCAAATCAATGGGACAATCGAAGGTACTGTGGGGGGGAGTTTATCTGCCGACTTGGGACAGAAGACGTCAGCAAACTCTGCGTATTGTTTTGGCACACCTTCAACCTGAATGCTGGTATTACCCATGGTTACTTTCGCTAAGCAATGATGATAACAATGGGTCGACCAGCTCGTTAGCTGACCTGAAACCCAGTCTATCTGAGGGGAGTGAAGTTGTAACCAGGGCATGCCAAGAATGATGGTGGAGGTTGCCATACGCAAGACCAGAAATTGCAGATTCTCCTCATGCAGTATCCCAACACTGAACCTCAAATTCAGAGTACGGGACAGAGGATGTCTACTTTGCAGAGGAGAGTCATCTACAGCAGTGACCAAAATCGGTTGGTCCAATGGGAGTATAGGAATTTCCAATTTTTTTGCAAAGTCGTAATCTATAAAGTTAGCCGCTGAACCAGAGTCAACGAAAGCTTCAGTGGTAACAGTCTGACCCTTCCATGTGACAGAACATGGAAGGAGCAAACGATTGTTGTCTAGAGGTAAAGACTGCGCGGCTAGGGTATTACCTCTGATTACACCTAGGCGGCAGCGTTTCCTGTCTTCTTGGGGCAATTCTGTACTCTATGGCCTTCCTCTGCACAGTATAAACAGAGCTGTTCTGTTTTCCTGCGATTCCTCTCCATCCGTGTCAACCTGGAGTGACCAATTTGCATTGGTTTTGGCGGAGGTGAGACGGGTGGAGGAGAGGCGTAAGAGACATATCTGACCACGTTCCTACCACGGGTTTGCTTCTGATACCGTAAACGGCGGTCAACCCGTACTGCTAACGAGATTGCCTCATCAATAGTTTTTGGTTCAGGGTGTCCCAACATAAACTCTGAAACTGCGTCTGACAACTCTGATAAAAAACAATCTAACAGTGCAAAAGCCCCCCACCTAGCTGACACAGACCACTTTCTGAATTCAGCCGCATAGACTTCTACTGGATCCTTGCCTTGACGCAAGGTTTTTAGCTTCCGCTCAGCAGTAGAGGCAATGTCCGGATCGTCATAAAATATGGCCATGGACGTAAAAAATGCCTCTACTGATGTCAGCGCCTCGTGCCCTGTCTGTAGGCCATATGCCCAAGTTTGAGCATCTCCTGACAGCAGGGTCTTAATAAATGTAATTCTCAGTGCCTCTGTTCCTGACAAGTTAGGTCTCAGTTCAAAATACGACATTATACGATTCTTAAAATTCTGAAAGTCAGATCTATGACCAGAAAACCTTTTGGGTACAGACATACGCAAGTCTGTAATTGGAGGAGATCGCACTGAATTTACAGCCGTCTGAAGGACCTGTAAGTACCCAGATAAGGCAGAGATCTGGGCCTGCTGACCATCCAGCACTCTGATGAAATTTTCCACCGAGGTGGTGAGTGTATCAAGACGGCTGTTAAGTGCGTCCATTTTGGTTTTCAGGTCTGCCGTTCTGTAATGATCGGTGTCAACACACAGAGAGAATCTGATTATTGGTGATCTGCAGTATCACCAAGAATACAGATTTATACCTGATTATTGATGATCTGCAGAATCACTAATAATACAAGTATGACTAACCTCTGGACACCTGATAAGTGTAAGTGTTTGGTGCAACAGTATATGAGCCTGGATCACCTGAGGAGCAGGTGACCCTAGACCGTATAATGAGTATCTCCTGGTAGGTGTCACGAGGTATGGACCTGTTGACCTCACCACTGGGATAGGACCACTCCAGCACAGAGTCTAAGTGACCACGGGTCTTCACCCACGACCCCTTGAGGGGGAAGCAGGAAAACCCCCCTAACGGGGATGTCGGACTTCGCTGCCTAGTGCCCACCAGGTTGCGCTGGAAGTAGCCCACAGTGATTTGGAGAACAGGAAGACACTGCTTGATGGAGAGCGTAGTCGATAAACAAGCCAAGGTGAGGGCAGGCGGAGATCAAGGATGGTCGGAGTCACAAGCCAAAGGTCAGGGCAGGCGGAGATCAAGGATAACCGGATAACAAGCCGAAGGTCAGGGCAGGCGGAGATCAAGAGTAGTCGGGGTCACGAGCCAAAGGTCAACACAGGAGATCAGGTAGATAATATTTCAGCACACTAGTAACACTAGCCAAACTGCCAGAACAAGCAGCACTGCTGTGAAGGGCAGAGCTGCTTATATACTGGTAGTGATTGAATCTGGCGCCAGAATCAACGCGTGCACATGCGCAGTGCGCATCGTCCTTTGCGCAAGCGCTGTGCGCAATGCCGTGCGCGCGCACCCATGCGTGCATGTGCGCGCCACCGCGTGCGTGCGCGTGCACACACCGCGCAACGCTGAGCGCCATGATGGATGCAGAGGGACTACAAGATCCAGCGTTCTCCCGCGCGCACGCGTAGAGAACCCTGCTCGAAGATGCTGTGGACCCCGGACACGGTGAGTATGACATTGCCCCCCCCCCCCCTTAAAGGCAACCTCCGGGTGCCCCCAGGTCCTGGTCTATCTGGACATCTTAAATGGAATTGTCTGATCAGTCTGGACGCATGGATATTCTGAGCAGGTTCCCAGGAGTTGTCTTCCATGCCGAACCCCTTCCACTTGATTAGATACTGGATGGAGTTTCTAACCCTTCTACTATCTAAGATCCTCTCCACTTTATATTCTTCAACCCCTTCCACCATGACTGAAGGAGGAGGCTCAGATGAACGTTCTGAAAATTTGCTGGCTTCAACCTTCTTTAAACAAGAGACGTGAAACACAGGGTGGACCCTTAAGGTTCTGGGCAGAGATAGTTCAAAAGCTACTGGGTTGATCTGTCTCAGGATTGGGAAAGGCCCGATGAACTTTGGCCCCAGTTTCTTGGATGGACAGCGGAGCCTTAGGTTCAAAGTGGAGAGCCATACATGATCTCCCGGGGCAAGGCTTGGCCCTTCTCTTCTGAGTCTATCAGCAAACTTTTCCCATTTATCTTGAGATTGTTTCAGAATCTCATGTATTTTACTAAAATTTTCGGAGATAGCAGATATCCTCTCCTCAACTCCAGGAACAGTAGTCTCAGCCCTGAGGCCAGGCACAAAGGAAGGATGAAAGCCATAATTAACGTAAAACGGGGAGTGGTTGGTGGAAGCATGAACTGTATTGTTGAAAGCGAACTCTGCAGTGGGTAGTAAGGAGGACCAGTCGTCTTGCGATGCAGAAGTGAAACATCTGAGGTATTGTTCAAGGGTTTGGTTCGTTCTTTCCGTTAGACCATAGGTCTGTGGGTGATAACCTGAAGAGAGTGAAGTATGAATGTTGAGACTCTTGCACAGTTCTCGCCAGAATTTCGAGGTGAACTGTGCTCCGCGATCTGAAACAATATCCACCGGTAACCCGTGAAGTTTTACCACTTCTTTCAGAAAAATTTCAGCGGTTTCTGCAGCTGTGGGTAATCCCTTGTGTGGAAAGAAATGAGCCATCTTGGAGAACCTGTCCACTACTATCAGGATAGTGGTGAATCCTTTGGAGGGTGGTAATTCCACGATGAAATCCATGGCAATGTTCTCCCAAGGTCGGCCAGGAATGGGTAAGCGATTCAAGAGACCCCAGGGTCTTGTTCGGGAGCTCTTAGATCGGGCACAGATCTCTCAAGAGTTAACAAAGTGATTACAGTCTTTTATCACCTCCGGCCACCAGAAAGTTCTCTGTATTAACTCAAAAGTCTTGGTGATTCCGAAATGACCGGCAAGTCTGTCATCATGGCAAGCCTGAAGAACCGGAAGTCGAGATTCAGGAGGAACGAAAATCTTATCTTGGTGGTAATAGAGACCATCCTTGAGGATCAAATCAGGAGAGGGCCTGTGTACTGACGATGCTTGCCGAATGGAGGTAATAAGACCAGACTGTAGAAACAGAAAGTGCTGGGAAGACAGAATGTTCTCCGGAACTGGGTTTGAAACTGCTTCTGTGTGGAACATGCAGGATAATGCATCCGGCTTGACATTCTTGGATCCTGGACGGTAGGTTAAATGGAAATTGAATCTTGAAAAGAAAATAGACCACCTAGCTTGTCGTGGTCTTAATCTCTTGGCTGAGCGAAGGTACTCCAGGTTTTTATGGTCCGTGAGGATCAGCACTGGATGTTCTGCTCCCTCCAACAGATAGCGCCATTCTTCTAAGGCTGCCTTTATGGCAAGGAGTTCTCTATCAGCTACGTCATAGTTCTTTTCGGCGTCGCTGAGTTTCCTGGAGAAGAAGGCAATCGGATGAAGAACAGACTTTGTGATAGGATGGCGCCTATAGCGATCTCGGACGCATCCACTTCCAGGATGAAAGGCTTAGAAGGATCAGCATGCTTCAAGATGGGTGCCGAGATGAAACAGGACTTAAGCTTGTTGAAGGCCCTCTGAGCTTCGGAGGTCCAGTGGAAAGTCTGCTGGGTACTGGTTAGCCGGGTAATGGGGGCTACAATCTGCGAGAACCCCTTGATAAACCTCCTATAGAAATTGGCGAAGCCAATGAACCTCTATACGGCCTTTCTATCAGACGGTATTGGCCACTCCAGGATGGCTGAGACCTTCTGAGGATCCATCTCAAGGACACCTGGGGAAATCTTTAATCCAAGGAACTGGACAGTCTCTCTCTCGAACTCACACTTTTCAGGTTTTGCGTAGAGTCCATGCGTTCGGAGGCGCGAGAGAATCTTCTTCACGTGGACTCGGTGTTCTTCAAGGGAAGAGGAGAATACCAGTATATCGTCCAGATAAACAACCATAAAATCATCGATGAAGTCACGGAAAATATCGTTGACGAAGTGCTGAAACGTAGCTGGGGCATTGCATAGCCCGAACGGCATCACCAGATACTCAAAGTGTCCGAATCTGGAACGAAAAGCCGTCTTCCATTCATCTCCTTCTCTAACTCGGACCAGATTGTAGGCTCCCCGAAGATCCAGTTTGGAGAATATCTGGGCTGTCCGGAGTCTCTGAAACAAGTCTGACATAAGAGGCAGAGGATATCTATTCTTAATGGTAATCTTATTCAATTTGCGATAGTCTATACATGGACGGAGAGAACCATCCTTCTTCTCCACAAAAAAGATGCCTGCCCCAGCTGGAGAAGTGGATGGTCGTATAAACCCCTTCTTCAGGTTCTCATCAATGTATTCCCTTAATACTTGAGACTCAGGCTCAGAAAGTTGGTAGGTCCTTCCAAAGGGAATTGTGGCTCCTGACTGAAGATCGATAGGACAATCATAAATGCGGTGAGGGGCTAGAACATCAGCCCCCGTCTTGTCGAAAACGTCCAGGAAATCATGGTAAGCGGTGGGCGCAGAGTCTTTCTTTTCCAGGTTTAAGCAAAAGAGTGTTCCAGCCCATGGAAAACAACTGCGAAGACAGTACTTTGATTGGAAAGACACTTCACCAGATCTCCAATCCACCGTCGGATTATGCATCTTAAGCCAGGGCATACCCAGGATAATCGGGAACAGAGGAGAAGGTAGAAGATCGAAACAAAGATATTCATGATGCTCTTCTTGGATGATTATCAGGAGTGGAAGAGTCTCTGATGTTATTGGGTCTGAATTAATGGCAGATCCATCGGCCAACTGGATAATTAGTGGCACACGTTTCTTACGGGTTTGCAGTTGGAGTTGGTGTGCAAGTGTGGTGTCAAGAAAGCAGGAGCAGGCTCCGGAATCAATGATGGCCTTGACTTTAACGATCTCTCCTCTGGGGCCCTGAAACGAGAGGGTGAGAGGGATATGAGAGATAGTTGGCGGTTGAGGAATAATGTCCTTGTTGAATGGAGACTCCGGCTTACCAGAAGGCCTGACTGGGCAATTCAGACGGAAGTGTCCTGGAGCTCCGCAATAGAGACAGAGGTTGGAAGATCTTCTGCGCTGTCTCTCTTCCTGGGAAATAGCAGGCCGAGCCAATCCCAGCTGCATAGGCTCAGGAATATCCAAGGCGGCAGATGAGGTAGAAGAGCTTGGTGTGACTGGGGTTTCAGACATAGACGGGACCCAAATGGGTCATGAAGGGCCTGCTCTTTCCAGTCGTCTTTCTCTCAATCGCCTGTCAATCTGGACTGACAGATGAATCAAATCCTTTAAAGTCTCTGGAACCCCAACTCGGGCTAATTCATCCTTCAATGTATCGGACAATCCTTGTCGGAACTGGAACTTGAGTGCTGACTCGTTCCATGCCGTGTCTCCCGACCAGCGACGGAAATCAGTGACGTATTCTTCCACTGGTCGTCTCCCCTGACGTAGGGCTTGGAGGGCAGTTTCTGCAGATGCTCCTCTACCTGGGTCATCATAGAGCTCAGACATGGCTTCAAAGAACGTGGCAACACTGAGGAGAACGGGGTTGCTTTTTTTACACTAGCCGTAGAACCCAGGCTTGCGGTTCGCCCTGTAACAGTGATATGAGAGCTGCGACCTTGACTTCTTCCCTGGAGAAGGTTCCAGGAAGAAGAGAGAAGTGGAGACGACAGGCACTCTGGAAGAGTCTGAACTTGGCTCGATCTCCTGAAAACCGGTCTGGTAGCGGCAACTTGGGTTCTGGAGTCATACTAGCAGCCCCTTCTACCGGAATAGGTAGGACATTGACTGCTGCAGGTGGTACAGGAACTTGTGCAGGAGCAGGAGCAAGAGCAGGAGCAGGAGTCTGAGCAGCCGGTTGATTCCTGAGGTACTCCCGGATTTCGGAGTTCTCCTTCTGAACTTCAGCGACGGAGAGTCGCAATTGCGAAACCATTTCACATAGCAGATCCATCTGTGATTGGGATCCATCAGTGTCCATCTTGGCTGCTTGTTACTGTCACGAGGTATGGACCTGTTGACCTCACCACTGGGATAGGACCACGTCAGCACAGAGTCTAAGTGACCACGGGTCTTCACCCACGACCCCTTGAGGGGGAAGCAGGAACACCCCCCTAACGGGGATGTCGGACTTCGCTGCCTAGTGCCCACCAGGTTGCGCTGGAAGTAGCCCACAGTGATTTGGAGAACAGGAAGACACTGCTTGAGGGAGAGCGTAGTCGATAAACAAGCCAAGGTCGGGGCAGGCGGAGATCAAGGATGGTCGGAGTCACAAGCCAGAGGTCAGGGCAGGCGGAGATCAAGGATAACCGGATAACAAGCCGAAGGTCAGGGCAGGCGGAGATCAAGAGTAGTCGGGATCACGAGCCAAAGGTCAACACAGGAGATCAGGTAGATAATATTTCAGCACACTAGTAACACTAGCCAAACTGCCAGAACAAGTAGCACTGCAGTGAAGGGCAGAGCTGCTTATATACTGGTAGTGATTGAATCTGGCGCCAGAATCAACGTTTGCGCATGCGCAGTGTGCAGCGTGCCGTGCGCATCATCCTTTGTGCAAGCGCTGTGCACAATGCCGTGTGCGCGCCCCCATGCGCGCACGCCGCGCAATGCTGAGCGCCATGATGGATGCAGAGGGACTACAAGACCCAGCGGTCTCCCGCGCGCACGCGTAGAGAACCCTGCTCAAAGATGTTGTGGACCCCGGACACGGTGAGTATGACAGTAGGTTGGAGATACACAGAGAGTCAGTGATTCCCTGAACAGCTGTGAATCAGACTCTACTGCAGTCAAAGGACTCCTATGAGATTGAGTCCCTGACTGGATTGCAGAGAGGTCCCTCTAAGAGACAGGGGGTCCATGCAGCTACTGGACACCCCACCGGGGGGGGTGTCACAGGTAGAAGGGTCGGTCAGGCCGGGTCGGCAACACACGAGCAGATAAAGTACAGAGACAGAAGGCTGATTCGGTAACCAGGGACAGGCAGTGTTGGCAACAGGTAATCAGATATGCAAAGGTACCTAATCAGCGAGCAGAAGCAGAGTCAAGAGGGCAATAGGTCATAACAGATATCAAGCAAAGACCTAGTCTAGAGTGTGAGGTCCGTGGTCTCAACACTCAGGGACTGATCTACAGAATAACACAGCAATGACACAGTATCCCTAATCTTGGGTGTGAGGTCCGTGGTCTCTACACCCTGGAACTGGTCTAAAGTATAACACAGCAATGACACAGTCAGGGGCGTAACTAGGCCCCACCGGGCCCCCCCTGCAGATTTTCAGAGCGGGCCCCCCCTCCCCCCCCCTGGGGCCCGCTCGCGGCCGTTTTGTGGGTGCTGGAGGGGTGGCAGCATGAGGGGAAAGCCTTGCCCACAGTCGGCGGGGAGAGGGGTAGCTGTGGTGGGCAGCGGGCAGCGGGCAGCGGCGGGCAGATACATACCTGCTTCCGTGCGTTCCATCGGAGAGTTCTCCCTCTAGCGGCTGACGTCACTTCCGGAAGTGACGTCAGCCGCTAGAGGGAGAAGTCTCCGATGGAACGCACGGAAGCAGGTATGTATCTGCCCGCCGCTGCCCGCTGCCCACCACAGCCCCACACACTTACGAGCTGGAGGGGAGCGCAGAGGGGAGAGCCCCGAGGTGAGGGAGAGGGGGGAACTACCCCTCTCCCCGCCGACTGTGGGCAAGGCTTTCCCCTCATGCTGCCACCCCTCCAGCACCCACAAAACGGCCCCGAGCGGGCCCCAGGGGGGGGCCGGGCCCCCCCGCGGGCGCAGGGGCTGCAGGGCCTATTCCTACGCCCCTGGACACAGTATCCCTAGTCTTGGGTGTGAGGTCCATGGTCTCAACACCCTGGGACTGATCTAAGGTATAACACAGTAATAACACAGTAATCTTGGTTGGGGTGTCTTGGCACCCTATGGGAAAAAAAAGATACAGGAGACAAAAAAGGGAGCCCGATAGTGCAGTATGTCAATAGTAGGTGTGTGGAGAAATCAATTGATTGAAAGGGCTACTCACAAAGGAGGGTTGCAAGGGGCAACCGACCACAGGAAGCAGGTGGAGACCATAAACCCGACTCCACTCGGGGTGGTCCTGGACGGACCTGGTTGCGGTCGCTCTCTTAGATGAAAAAGGATGCACAAAACATTAACCGTGGTAAAACAACGGGTGTTCTGTCACCACCCCTCGGACAAACATGTACGGGGGTATAACTATGCACAATAAGGGAAAGAGGCGCCCTGATTTGAATAAAAGCTTTTAAAACCAGTTTAAAAACGAAAAAGAAAAATGAGGTATCTTACCTCAATGACGAAAACTCTGTAAACTTACAAAAGATTTTTATTTGAGCACAGGCAACGCGTTTCGCGGGTCTGAGCCCGCTTCCTCAGGCCAATACAGTGCCAAATGACAGAAATCATGTAGCATAGGGAGCCTGAGAGCCTGAGAGGCTCCCTATGCTACATGATTTCTGTCATTTGGCACTGTATTGGCCTGAGGAAGCGGGCTCAGACCCGCGAAACGCGTTGCCTGTGCTCAAATAAAAATCTTTTGTAAGTTTACAGAGATTTCGTCATTGAGGTAAGATACCTCATTTTTCTTTTTCGTTTTTAAACTGGTTTTAACCACTTGCCGACCGCACACTCATAACGTGCGTCGGCAAAGTGGCAGCTGCAGGACCAGCGACGCAGTACTGCGTCGCCATCTGCAGCCTAATTAATCAGGAAGCAGCCGCTCGTACGAGCGGCTGCTTCCTGTCAAATCACGGCGGGGGGCTCCGTGAATAGCCTGCGGGCCGCCGATGGCGGCTCGCAGGCTAGATGTAAACACAAGCGGAGATAATCCGCTTTGTTTACATTTGTACGGCGCTGCTGCGCAGCAGCGCCGTAAGGCAGATCGGCGATCCCCGGCCAATCAGCGGCCGGGGATCGCCGCCATGTGACAGGGGACGTCCTGTCACTGGCTGCACAGGACGGATAGCCGTCCTGTGCAGCCCCGATCACCGGGGGAGGCAGCAGGTAGGAGAGGGAGGGGGGAATTTCGCCGCGGAGGGGGGCTTTGAGGTGCCCCCCCCGCCACCCACAGCAGGCAGGAGAGATCAGACCCCCCCAGCACATCATCCCCATAGGGGGGAAAAAAGGGGGGCAATCTGATCTCCCTGCCTGCACCCTGATCTGTGCTGGGGGCTGCAGAGCCCACCCAGCACAGATCAATCAAACCAGCGCTGGTCTTTAAGGGGGGGTAAAGGGTGGGTCCTCAAGTGGTTAAAAGCTTTTATTCAAATCAGTGCGCCTCTTTCCCTTATTGAACACAGTAATCTGGCTAAGTGTGAATTCCCAGGTCCACCTGGTTCTAACACACTGAAGGATCTGACTATGGTCTGAGTGCTAACACATAAGCATTCGCAACGGCAGACAACCAGCCACTGACAGACAAGAAGTATATATAGCAGAGCGCTCCTCAGCGCCGCCCAGTCCCATTCAACCAATCACCTACTGCGCTGGGATTAGCTGATCGTCCTGATCAGCTGATGCCTCTCCTATTGGCATAAAGGGCCTGCCTGTCAGCGCGCGCGCGCGTAGCTCTCCATCTGTGTGCACTACTAGGCTCAGACAAACCAGACGCATGCCGCTGCGGAGAAACCGCCGGTCTGAACGCGGATTCAGCCGCCCCGCTGTCAGACCGCGCGGCGGTGTCTCCGCAATCCATTACAGGGTAATAACGATTCGGAGACAGGACTGATGCTCAGGAATTGCCCGACCTTGGTTAAACAGAATTGTTTACAGTAGGTAGACTGGAAGATGACGGTTCCTAAACTCCAATTAATCAGAGGATTGTGAGATTGAAGCCAAGGGATTCCCAGGATAATGGGGAACAAAGGAGAGGTTATCAGATCAAAAGTTAAGTATTCTTGATGGTCTTCAGCAATGGTAACCAGGACAGGGTAGGTCTCGGAGGTGATGGGACCCGTACTGAAAGGTGTACCATCGGCAAGCTGTATAGGAAGTGGACAGTTCTTTTGGCGAACGGGTAGTGCAAGTTGTTTTACTAGCTGAAAGTACATAAAACAGGAGCAGGCTCTGGAGTCGATGATGGCTTTAGTGTTGATTGTGCCGTTTGTACCCTGCAAGGACAAAGACAGAGATATATGAGCGGATGATGACGGTAGATGAAGTTGATCTTGTAAGATGTCGGAATCAGACTTACCACCGGGTCTGATGGGACAATTGTTGCGGAAATGGCCGGAAGCGTCACAATACATGCACAGATTGGCCTGTCTACGGCGTTGTCGTTCTTCTGGAGTTAAAGGAGTCCTGGTTAAACCTAATTGCATTGGTTCAGGCGCCTCAAAGCTAGCTGGAGTAGGAACAATTGGAGGAGGCAAAGGAACAGGAGGAAGATTGCTTGACGGGAAGTTCCAGGCAGTACGGGGAGCTCCTGCTCTCTCAAGTCTCTGTTCCCGTAACCGTCTATTGATCTGAGTGGACAACTGTATGAGTTCTTTTAAAGTTGCCGGAATGCCAACTCTGGCTAGTTCATCCTTTAACTGATCTGATAATCCCAAACGAAATTGAAATTTTAAAGCAGCGTCATTCCATTCAAAGTCTCCGCTCCAACGGCGGAACTCAGAGATGTATTCCTCAACTGGTCTGCGACCTTGGCGAAGAGACTGAAGAGCAGATTCAGCTGAAGCTGTGCGAGCTGGATCGTCATAGAGTTCAGCGAGAGCTTCAAAAATAGCAGTAACTGAAGTTAATGCTGGATGATCCTGCTCCCTGTGTTGTAGGGCCCAAGCCTGCGGTTCGTCTTGTAGAAGTGAAATTACAGTACCCACTTTAGCCTGTTCACTAGCGTAAGTTCTGGGCTGCAAACTGAAGAGTAGCAGACAAGCTCCTTTAAAAGTCCTGAACTTGCTTCGGTCCCCAGAGAAATGGTCTGGAAGTGGGACCCTGGGCTCTGGGACGGGTGAAGTAACCGTGACATTGGTTGTAGGAACAGGTGGGCCTGAGACTGGCAAGTTTTGAACCTGAGACTGGAGTTGCACAAAGTTGCTTTGTATATTCTGGACAGATATGCTGAGTTCAGAAACCATCTTGCATAGAGTGTCCATATCTGAATGTGCTCCGGCAGCATCCATGATGGCTGTCTGTTCTGTTGCTATTACTGGAGGCTGTTAACCTTGTCACTGAGAGTAGAACCTTCTAAGCACAGGATCTAAATGACCACGGGTCTTCGCCCACGACCCCTTGAGGGGGAAGCAGGACCACAACCCCAGGAGGGGGTAGTGGAACTTCGCTGGCTAGTGCCCACCAGGTTGCGCTTAAGAAGGTCCAACAGTGACTCGGAGAACAGATGATACTGCGTTGTAGAGCGAGTAACCAGTGTGAGGTACAGAATCAGCAGGCAGAAGAGTAGTCAAACGGTCCAGGATCAGGGCAGGCGGAGTTCAGTTAGAAGCGAGTAACAAGCAAAGGTCGAGGCCGACAGAGTTCAGGCAACACGGGTAACAAGCCAAGGAGTCAGGACAGGCGGAGTTCAATCGTAGTCAGGGTAAGCCAAGGTTCAGTAACGGGAAGTCAATCAATATTCAGATGAGCAGAGTAACCGGTACCACAAGCTGCACAAACAGACAGCACTGAACTGTCAAACAGATGGGGTTTAAATAGGGACTTTGGCGCCAATTGATACGCGTACAGCGGTACGTCTTACTACGCGCATGCGCACGCGCACATGCATCACTATTATATTGCGCATGCGTATTATTGTCCGCAATGTCCCGCGCATGTGTAGATGCGGCCAGAGATGCGCGTGCGCGAGAATACTTACGCGTCACGCCGTACGGCGTTATACACCATGGTACAGACAGGTCAAATAGCCACCTTTCCTACGCGCGCATGCGCGAGCAGAAGCCCGAACTGCAACAGGCCTGACAGAAGTTTGGTGAGTATAACACCAGCATTTCAACTTTGCTCTAAAACATTATTTACAGCATATTATATGCAACCAGCATTTTTTTATTACTAGACCAGCATTGGAAGGGTTACACACAGAGCTTTAAAGTTCCGTGGAGATAAATGCTGCCGCATCCGAAGTTTAGTTAGATACATTTAAGTAAACACAATGTAACAAGTGAGGAATGGGACTCTCTCTCTCTCTGTGTCCGGGAGCTCCTGCACAGTCAGAGAGTGAGTCACATTCCACACTTGTTACATTGTGTTTACTTAAATGTATCTATCTAAACTTCGGCTGCTGCAGCATTTCTCTCCATGGAACTTTAAAGCTCTGTGTGTAACCCTTCCAATGCTGGTCTAGTAAAAAAAAAATGCTGGTTGCCTATAATATGCTGTAAATAATGTTTTAGAGCAAAGTTGAAATGCTGGGTTATATTCCGCTTTAAAAGTTACAGGCAATGGTTTAAAAAAAAAAAAAAAAAAGTTACAGGCAAAACACTCACGGGTTGAAAAACTTGTAGACTGGTCCCTATTTCGCCAGCCCTCTGAAGACATTCCTTAGATTTACACACAGGCTATTGACCTTATGGTGTCTGAATACGGAAACAGTGGAGAGGTAAAAGCAAATTCATTTAATTGGTTTGGTCATGTGAACATTGTGTCAATGTCTTGTTGTGCGGTTGATCATGTCGTCATGTTGATTGTGCGCTTGTTGGACATGTGTATAAAGCTTAACGATAATGATCATCACCCGCTTATGATTTTCATCAGTCTGTGATAACGGTTAATATCTAGGAAAAAAAAACTAGATCATACTTACACGGACATATCCAGAATACCTTTCTATGATTCCTTTCTACTCAGAAAAGACCTCACTTTTTGATACACATAATAAAATGCACAAGAGAGCAGCTGGGTGGAATTTCTGGTTCTTCAGCTGGTTTCCCTCTATTGGAACTCTCTTTTGTACCCTTCTTGGGTAAAATGAATGCTATTCTAGACTATCAGCTTGTTTAGCCCTTGGGGTCCAAACAGTTCATCACATATTTTCTTTCTTTCTTTCTTTTTTCACTTATATATTCATAGTTTAACCGAAACCTAGCAATTCTACGTCAATTAACCATTTATAATAAACCAGACACATAGGTTTTTAGCTGTAAGCATTACAGATGCAAATCTAAAACCATATTTTTTGTAGAAATGAAAGTATAGTATACTGTATATTTCTGATATACAGCAGAAGTGCTAATAAGTGAGTATGAAAAATGTGAGCTTACAATCCTCTAGATTGCTATGGTAATGTGTGTTACTGACTATAGCAACGTTCACGTTACTCGAGCTCCGCAAATCGCTCTAATAGCGTAACTCGCAGTACACACTGCCAGACCCTATGGGGTTGAGCACAAAAAGTAATATTGCAGTGCACAGACATCGCACAGCAATATTACCCTGAATACAGTGTAGCGCGAGTTACACTATTAGTGTGACCTGTGTTACTCAACTAGCGCGACTGTTGCTATGGTAACACACGTTACTAACGGAATTTTACTATATTCCGGAAATTAGACTACACCCCGCGCTCTGCTATAACAAGTGCTACAGATTCATACTGTTTACAGACCATTCAAATGCATTTTGTGTTATCTCTGTGGTATTATGCTATTGATCCAGACATTGGCAACAGAAAATTCTGCTTTATTTGGCTGTTATCATGAGAAGTTCCCTTGACAATAATATGAAAATCTTACAGTAGCCTTTGAAAGGGAAGAAGCTTGTACTGGATAGGCACCTGAGGGTATATTGTACAGGTGGATTCATGTTTCTGGGGTCATACTTCCCTGCGATAACACACAGCATGTGGTCTGACAAGCTCTGCATGTCCTGCCCTGCGGCCCTCTCCTGGAATGCCATGGCGCTGAGCCACCTGCCTGAGCGCTGCCTGCTTTGAATAAAGAGATCACATTGCAGGGCATGATATGTGCACTGTGGGTGCAGCCTGGAGCACAGGGATTACTGTACAGGACGAATAGCTGGCTTGTCAACTCGCCTTTATATTTACCCACGTATAACAGGGGATGATGCAAACCGGCACCACCAAGTTCCTGTGCGGGTCTGGGCGGGAGAACAAGCCTTGGCATACAAATCATATACATCACAGCAATAATATCAAGGTATGATGCATGCACAGTACCCTCTGCAATTACTATGTGTATATGTATGGATAACACACACATACAATGGTATAGCAATAGGGGATGCAGAAGGGGCGACGGCACTGCCCACTAGGGGCACTCCTTTAACTGCTTTATTAACTCTTTATTGGTGCTATGCTGGTAATGATCACCTCTATATGTGCTTTGATTAGTTTTAACCATTAACCCTCCTCCCCTTGTTACTACATCCACTACACCCCTTTGACACTGTAAGGGCCTGTACACACTGTTGCGCTTGCGCTGCGTTTTTAAAATCGCAAGCAATTTTTGAATCACAGAGACTTCATGAAAATAGAAAAATCGCATTGCACCAGTGTGTACAGAGCTTCGTGATTTTGAAAAACTTGCGATTAAAAAACGCATGCGATTTTGAAAGTGCAGCACAAGCGCAGCAGTGTGTACAGGCCCTTAAAGTCCTTGGCAGGTTTGGTGCTCCCTATCAATTGTTAGGTACAGAGCGCTTGACGGGGCCCAATGTAAAACTTGCAGTGGGGCCCAGAGCTCCTAAGCTACACCACTGCACACACACATATATATACAGTAGGGTCTCTAGAATATATTTTTTACCCCTTCGTTTGCGGCCACTGAATATATTTTCCTATACTTCTTGTATCCGAGACCTCCTTGGGCCGTCATGGCTTTAATAAGACACCTAGTGGTCCTTGAGACTAGAACTGATAAAAGATGATAGATACAAATGTGTCCAGGGTTGTACATCTTCCTCACTCTATAGGTTGTGTTTGTGTCTGTCTCTGTTGGAGAAAATAACTCAATTCCTGTTAGAGTAAAAGTGAGAGAAATTTTACTAAGTGAGGAAACAGACAGCAGTAAACTCCTGTCCCCAAGTCCAAATCTGATTTTTTTTTTATTCCTGTAAGTAAGTTAAAAAAGAATCTGGACTCAGGAAAAGTGAATCTGAACTCAGGAAAGCTAAGTGCTTACCAAAGCTACCGGTAAGTGTAAACGTACATACACACACCACATGTAAACGTGCATACATATGCACATAGGATGGAGGTGCAGGCTGTAGCGTCACAACACGTTATGTTTGAGCGGAGGGGGAAAAAAATATAACAGCACAGTGCATGACAGAGTGGCTGCCTGCAGGAGGGGAAAGTATAAGAGCAATCCACTAGTCCAAAACGACTCCAGCGACACATCAAGGAGGCCATAGACATGCTAGATTCTCAGTAGGTCAGCAATTCTATCAATATCCAGCGCTCACCAGTATAATTAGTGTACACTCCAAGGTTATGGAGGAGCCTATACAGTGATAATGGTTGTCAACAACAAAAGGAAAGTCTCACTAAGTCTCATATAACACTTCAAAGTTTAATAAGGTCTGCATACAAAACCCCCCATAACCCCCATAAAAAACGAGCCAAAGGGTATACCAGCCTAGCATACACAGCCGGCCGTGTCAACCACGCTGCACATACATACAACACCATCCAGCCAAAGAGCTATACTCCCGGGAGTTTCCAGTTAAAGTATCTCTCCAAGATGTATAAATATGGCCTCAAATCCAGTCCAAATCCAATTAAGAACCTAGGATGTGATGAAGAGTCCCAGTGACACCTCCAGATGTACTCCTCATATATGTGTATTAACAACCATCAGTTGCTGCCCTATCTTGCCGTATAACATGTATAGATTCAGGGGGAGTGAAGGTTAGCAAGCAATAGTGTTAGTCCATGCAGCGGGGGGATCCCAGTTAGTGATTGCAGCCACTTATTCAAAGCCAGCATTCAATTGTTAGTTAGAGCAGTGAAACTTGTAGGGCTCAGCTCAGTCCTCTCAGTGTTAACCACCTCTCCTAAATGCATAAACAATCCTGCGGTGCCCTGCGGGCTCTCACCACCTCCTTGGGTTTGAACGGATGTTTCTTGTCACGCTTCGGGCCCCCTCCGGCTATTGCTCGCCTCCACCTCCTCTCAACCCCATGTAGCGCCAACAGCTAATTCCGCATCTTAGGATCCAAGCGCCATAACGCGTGCAGCGTGTGACGTCACTCCAGCTCGTCCCCGTAACTAGTATCGCCCGCCCCACGGGCTTCCTCAGACGGATTCTCAGTAGAGGGGGTGGGAAAACGTTTTGACTGAAGGGCCACATTAAGTTCTCAAGTTTGACTAAAGGGCCAGACAAGATCAGTAGTGAGATAATAGGTGTGGTCATGACAGGATGTGGGTGGAGCTAACTGTAATGTAACAGTGTAACGCAAAAACAGTGGGCCCCAATTTTCTCCCAAGATACAGTTAGGCAAAGTGACCCTAATGGTAATCAGACATTTCCCCCATCCACAAACAACAAATGTCAGCAGCCAGTACTCTTTGGCACCAAACAACACAGGCTCAGGGACGGCAGGCAGGCCCCCTTAGACAGCAAGACACATAATGTGGCAGCTTCCTCCAAAATACACATAATGTAGCAGCGTTTTTCTACAAAATACATGTTGCGGCAGCGTTTCTTACACAAAATACACATATTGTGGCAGTGTTACCCCACAAAATACACAATGCAGCAGTGTTTCCCACAAGATACACGTAATATAGCAGTGTTTCCCACAAAATTCAGGTAATGCAGCAATGTACCCATCTGAAAATGGCGCAGGGAGAAAAATGGCGCACCGTTCTGCCGATAAATGTATCATAAAACGCTATTTACCGTTTTAATGTAAATACAATAAAACGGTAAATTTCGTTTTATGCTACATTGATTGCAGAGCGGTGCGCCATGATACACATGCAGGGCTAGTGTAGGCAGCGGGGGCTGGGGGAGAGAGGCAGCGGGACACTAGAGGGCATAGGCATCGGATGTATGCAGAGGCATACGTTACCTTGTCCTGGGCCGGCGATCGCTCCTTCCCTCCGCTCCTTCCATTCATTTGCTGTAGTCCTGCGGCCGGCCAATCACTATGCGGAGACTGAAGCCACATGATGATTGGCCGGCTGCAGGACTACAGTAAACGAATGGAAGAAGTGAAGGAGCGGAGGGAAGGAGTGATTGGCGGCCGGGACAAGGTAACGTATGCTTCTGCACATCCTCCCCCGATGCCTATGCCCTCCAGTGTCCCGCTGCCGCTCCCCTTCCCCGACCCCTCTGCAATTTTGAACACTTATAACGCTATTTAGCGTTATAAGTGTAAGGCACACTGCCTGCGCCATTTTTTAACACTTATAACGCTAAATAGCGTTATATAATGTAAGTCTATGGGGTGTCCTTTGTACTCCCCTGGCGCTGTGCGCCATTATTAACTGTCACGACAAAATACATGTAATGCGGCAGTGTTCCTACAAAATACATGTAATGCAGCAATGTCCCCAAGAAATACATTCAATGCAGCAACGTTCCCACAAAATACACTTAATGTGGCAATAAATAAAAAAACACAGGGCAGCATTCCCCCCTTAAAAACACATTAGGCAGGGTTCCCCTTTAATGTTATGTGTGTGCCATCTGTCACCCCCCCTGCAAAAATAGTATCTCCTAATGTCCACCTGAAAATAAAAGCAAACTACTCCCCTAGCAGGTGACTCTCAGCCTCCAGCGTCGATGCCCAGTCTTAGTTGAAGCAGATACCATCTGTACAATGCTTAGGTTAAGTTCAGTTAGAATGAGGGGTGTAGTGTCCCATATACACTGGGCAGTGTATATATAGAAGACTCCTGTATATACAGGGGAGCGTCCTGTATTGGTGTTATACAGTCTGTAGGCTGAGGATAAAAATGGTGCTGGTGCCACTCTCTGGAAGCCACTGGGTAGTGGTACAGGTATCTGTATAGACAAGGGGTGGGGGGAATGGGAGGAGAAAGTGGAGAGCGCAACTCAGAAGGGTAGCATTTGTCCCTGGCAAGCCTGCTGGGGAATGATCTCACCTTTGGGACTGACTGACTAGGCCATATGGGTCTGTCAGCTGTCTAGCGTTGTCTCTCACTATGCCGGGGACGCAGGCAGCAGTGGTGCTTTCAAACAGGATCGGTCACATCAGCTGATCTGCTGAATGTAGTGGCTGGAGGGGCACTGTATGCAAGTTTGTTAGCCGCACTCTGAACGTCCACTATGTGTGGAGATAGTGTGCTGCTGAAGGTTCCTGGAAGGTGGAAAGGATACATGGCAAAGTCCGTGTTTGGTTGAAAAAACAATAAAATGTTTATTACGCAACGCGTTTCTGGAGAGAAGCTTTCTCCTTTCTTCAGGCGAATCTCCCCACTCAGTGACATACTCCTTGCTGGGCAGGAAATACGTCACTTGGATTTCTGTCGGTCCGCCCATGAGCACCATGTCGCACCGCGCTCCCGTCGTTTACTAATACTGTGTTGCCCATTGACTTGCAGTGCTGCATAACCCATGCGGTAGAACGTAAGGGATCCTACAAACCTGGCCTGGAGTTCATAATCATACAGCATTTAGGTGACAAAGTGGAGCAACATTCATCTGATATATAGGAAACTGGTGTTGTTTTTTCATCATATCCAGAACAGCTTGAAATAAATACAAAACAAAATGGTTACTGCAGGTGCAAACATGAAACAGAATAGCACAGACGCCATCACTTATTCATTAGCCTTGGAGCTACCCTGCAAGGAACTGAAGCGGTTGCCAGGAACAAACAGTCATATCTTAGCTGCTTGATGAAAGTAATATCTGATTGGTTTATCTGCATATTTGACATAGCTTTCTTTGCACCTGTCTTGATTCTCAGCCCCTTTGTGTATTGATAGAGGATGAAGTGGAGACTGCTGTAAAAGAAAGGGTGTATATTAGTGTGGGCAGCGAGTCTCCTGATGAGGTGCACCCACCCTAGTGCCAGTGAATATGGGAGCTAAGAGGAGGCCTAGCTGCATTAGCAAAGAACGTTATAAAGAGTATAAGTAGGACTGAAGTGGAACTGACGGGGATGCTGGATATTAACCCAAAGCATTGCATGCTGGCCTGTGTATGTCTGTCAACTCTATCCACTGAGGGCGTGAGCTGTCACTGCCTGGCACAGGCAGACTGGGTGTTGATGAGCAGTGTGGCCTGAGTGTGGGAGGCAGTAGTTGGAGTGTACTGCAGAGCGGTGCAAGGAAAGTTTTGGAGTGGAAGTACTGCACTATAACCCTGTCTGTATTTTGTTTGAGGCAGTTTTGAACAGCCAGTCGCAAGAAGGGACAACAATGAAAATGGAAAGGATGTAAACACAAGATGAGCTACTTAAAGCGGACCCAAACCAAACATTTTTTTAATTCAAAATATTTAGTTGCACCACTCTGACACATACAAAGATAAATAAACACTCCTTCAAGCCTATGAGCATTTCAATGCATGCTTTTCACCCTTCTCTTTTCATAACTAGGGTTATACAGGAGGCAGCCATTAGCAATTCCTTTATATTTAAAATGACATCAGCGCTCAACAGGTCTTATCTGTGTGAATATTCAGTGTGTCAACTCACCGTTTATATCAACACTCCAAAAGACATCTATAGCCTATTTTCAACAAAAGACCTAAAGCACTACTCCTAAAATGTCTAGGTCGAAAGATGCATAGAACAATAAAAAAATCCTAGTCACAGAACTGTTATTACATCAGTATATGACCAATTAATGGCCTAGTATCAAGGACCTAACTTCACTACATGACCTGGGACCTTGTATCCAAGGACCCTGAAGGCTCTAATTGCAGAAAATTGTTTCTTCTAACAGCTCGCACACAAGGACCCTAACCACAGAAGGAGACGCTGAGCCACGTGGATGTTCTTACTAATATGTGCATTTTAAACCGAATTTTGTGAGTGCAATTTTTAATCTTTTTTTATTTGAAATAAAACGGTATCACGCTATGCATATCTCTGTCTGAGTTTAAGGTGCTATGAGGTTAAACACACCTACATTAAGAGATTCAAGCTGCCTGAACAAACGCATATGCTGGTTCTGACGAGTCAGGGATAATATCTGGTAAGCGGCTAGTGTTGTAACCTGGGAGTGCCTGCATGAGGGAGAATTGCTGGTGCTGGGACATGGTATGCGAGAGTTGATGTGATGGGCACTTTGTGGTGAGGAATTACAAGCATACTACGCCATAGAGTTCTTTTTTCCCGTTCATGCACGGTCTGGATACGGTTGGAAGCACATAGGAGGATCGGCTGAGATTCACTGGCTGGGCCACATGCGTTGAATGCCAACTGTCAAAATTGGCATTTGAATTTGGTGAGCATAATCGTTTTCCTTAAAAAGGATAACCTCTGATGTTGTGAGAAGTATCTACATTTACCTACTTAGGAGTTTGTTGAATTTGGGACTTTTTTTTAATTTAGGTCTTGTAAACTTGGACTTTTGCCGTTTTTCAAAAATTGTGTGCGAGCTGTTATAAGAAACCATTTTCTGCAATTCGAGCCTTCAGTGTCCTTGGATACAACAAGGTCCCAGGTCATGTAGTAAAGTTAGGTCCTTTATACTAGGCCATTAACCTTCCTGGCGGTAACCGCGCAGGAGGTTTTCTCAGGCCCTGCTGGGCCGATTTGCGTAATTTTTTTTTGCTGCACACAGCTAGCACTTTGCTAGCTGTGTCAGCACACCGATCGCCGCCACCCCGCGCCGATTCGCCGCTATCCGCATCGCTGCAAAGCCCCCCCCTAGACCCCTGCGCTGCCTGGCCTATCAGTGCCAGGCAGCGCTGAGGGGTGGATCGGGACTCCCTTAGACGTCACGACGTCCATGACGTCGGTGACGTCATCCTGCCCTGTTGCCATGGCGACGGGGGAAGCCCTCCAGGAAATCCCGTTCTTTGAACGGGATTTCCTGATCGCTGATCGCCGGAGGCGATCGAAGAGGGTAGGGGGATGCCGCTGCACAGCGGCTATCATGTAGCGAGCCCTAGGCTCGCTACCTGATTTAAAAAAATAAAAAAAAACGGCTGCGCTGCCCCCTGGCGGTTTTTGATAGACCGCCAGGAGGGTTAATTGGTCATATACTGATGCAATAACAGTTCTGTGACTAGGGTTTTTTATTGTTCTATGCATCTTTCGACCTAGACATTTTAGGAGTAGTGCTTTAGGTCTTTTGTTGAAAATAGGCTATAGATGTCTTTTGGAGTGTTGATATAAACGGTGAGTTGACACACTGAATATTCACACAGATAAGACCTGTTGAGCGCTGATGTCATTTTAAACATAAACAATTTTTTATCTAGGGTATACACCCCTTGTTGATCAAAGCGAACCAGGCAAATTATTTTTCTAATATTTAGTTTTGAAGAGTTATTAATCATTTTTATTTTGCCTTGAGGAGCGCACTTTTTACCCCCTTTTTATCCATTAGCAATTCCTCCTTTGCCAGACACCACACCACCTTCTCCACCAGTTTGCCGGATTCTGTCCTGGCAATTTGAAGGGAAGGGAGGGGTTTCTCCAATAAAGGTAAAATATTTTAGATTTGTCATCATGCAGCTGAAAAAAGGCTGCTATTTATTATTATAATTTAGAAAATAGATTTTATTTCTGAAATCTTGTATTTTTAATTTGGGTCCACTTTAAAGGAAACCTGCACAAATAAGTAAAAGAATTTACACACACCTGGGACTTCCTCCAGCACTCTTCAGGCTGATGGCTCCCTTGCTGTCCCCCTAGGCTGCCTCCATCCTCTGCTTTTGGTTTTGGCAAAGCCTTCAGAGTTTTGTTTGTGCAGAAGTACTGAAGGGGGCTGAATGAAGCCCCAAGTGTGTATAAATTCTTTCTTTTATTTCTCTCAGGGATACTTTAAAGAAGACCAGCAATGACATACAGTAGATTGTGTAATACATTATTTAGGATACCCAATTGCATGTTAATTATCTAGTTTTTAGCAACAGAAATACTTCCTGTATGTATTGCTGTATGTTGGTATGTAACCCCATCCTCCCAATGATGTCTAGCCTAGGCTGTTTAGTTATGCAGCCTTCTACCCCACTACTCTCTGGGAGACCAGATGTTGTTTCTGCTCACTTCGAAACACAGAGAAACCATAAAAATCAGCAATCATATAACATTGTGAGAGATCAAGGGACATATAAAAATGAGTGCTAGAAAATCTCCTGAAAATGTATTTATTTATTGTATTGTATTTATTGTATATTACACAGCACTGAATACAGTATGTATACATCCTGATTGTAGGCTATTTGTTGAAGGATCCAGGGTGTCAGGAGACGCTAGCCACTTCCCCCAAACCTTAGCAAATTTGAGAAGATATCCTCCATTCTTATAAACCATTTTCATCATGGAAACCTTATTACAGTAGCTACAGACTATCAGACCTGGGGCGTTCATCCAGTGTAACGCAATAGTTTCCAAGTCAGGAACAGAGATTCTCTAAGAACATTCCTCTGGTGATGAGAGAAGGCTTTTTCATGCAGATGGTCAAAAACACAAATCAAAGGATTAAAATCTATAGGCATCTCAATGAATTGACACAATAGTTTAATAGCTGCCTTCCAAAAAGTTGGACAAACGAACAGGACTAAATCATATGGGCAAAATCATCAATATTGGAATGACAAAGTGGGCACTACGAAGCATGAGACGATCTCAATTTAGATAGCTAATAATGGGAAATCTAGGATTGCAGGGGAGTTGATAGCCCCAAAGATCAGTGGCACATGCCCCGGATCTATTCTGAGGTGCCCCGGATGTCCCCTAGGCATAGTCAGGCAGGAGGCTACAGTACTCGCCTCCAGCCGCTTGGTCTTCAGATTCTGCAGACCACTTCTCTTCCGGGTTTCTCCCCCAAGTGTCTCAAAAATGAATCAAATGCTAGAGTCTGATTCTCGGATGCTAGGGAGAGAATTGCCAGCTACAGAGGATGTCTCCAGACTTGGAGAGCGGATGGAGGAGATAAGTAGTTCCTCCCACTGTGCTAATGTAGAGGGTGGCTTCAACCAACATTTTGCTGGGCAGGCCTACTTAGACTCCTGTGAAGTTCATGTAAATTTGGCTCCACCCATGACCACACCTATATTCGGTTGCGTGGCCACACCCATTTTCCAGGTGGAGTGCCCAAAAGTGCCTCGGATCATTTAGCATCCTAGCAACGCCCCTGTGGGATTTGTAAATAATATAAAGCTTGGTGATTCTATTATTTACTGACACAGAATTTTGGTTATGCGAACCCATAATGTCACGCCAGTCTTCGTCTGAGAGGTCTGGAATCAAATTAGACCTCTTTCACCGGGACTAAATGATTTATAGAATTAATATTGTAAAATATAAGCAATATTAATCATTGAGTTACATTCAGTAATATTCATTATAAAGGAAACTTTGTAGGTGATTGTTTATCCTTGCGTTTTTATAAATTTGTAATTTATGACTAAAGGCCCATACACATGTCGGATTTTTGCGAACGATGGGTCGTTTGAACGTCCCGTCGTTCAGTCGTCCGCACGCCAAATCGGGCGTGTGTACAGACTGTCGTTCGGGTGATAAGACTGGTTTTGAGCGATCTGCCGGGCTGAGGGAAGGGACTGTATGATGCATCAGCTGTATCAGGCAAGGCCGTATTTGTATGTTCTGCACCTTCCATAAACAGTTCCCCCCCATTCCATATGCAGCCCCCCATTCAATGAGTCCCATCCATGTGCAGCAGTTAGTGTTGGGCGAACAGTGTTCGCCACTGTTCGGGTTCTGCAGAACATCACCCTGTTCGGGTGATGTTCGCGTTCGGCCGAACACCTGATGGTGTTCGGCCTTTTAAGTTCGGGTTCGCCCCGAACTTCTAATGGCCGCCGAACAGGGCCGAACAGGGCCCCTGTTCGGCCGAACAGGGCCCTGTTCGGCCGAATACTGCCCCCCTATGGGGTCGCAGGCATAAGGGGGGAGCATGCCCCGATCGCGGGGGGGGGGTCGGAAATTCCCCCCACCCCCTCCGCTAGCGCTCCCCCCTCTGCCCGCTTCCCCATTCAAAAGTTTAAGCAAAGTACCTGTAGTGGATGGCCTGGCAGTGGAGTGAGGAGGAGGAGTCCGGAGAGTGACGAGTTGAGGGAGGCCGGGCAGCGGGCGGTTCAGCGGAAGTACCCTTGTGGTACTTCCGCCCTTTCTCTGACCTCACGCCCGCTGCCCGGCCTCCCTCAACTCGTCACTCTCCGGACTCCTCCTCCTCACTCCACAGTGCCGCCCACTGCCAGGCCATCCACTACAGGTACTTTGCTTAAACTTTTGAATGGGGAAGCGGGCAGAGGGGGGAGCGCTAGCGGAGGGGGTGGGGGGAATTTCCGACCCCCCCCCCGCGATCGGGGCATGCTCCCCCCTTATGCCTGCGACCCCATATGGCCCCCAAAAGCTGGATGTTCGGAAAGTTCGGGGTTCGGCCCGAACATGCCGAACATCTCGGCCATGTTCGGCGAACTTTCCCGAACCCGAACATCCAGGTGTTCGCCCATCACTAGCAGCAGTCCATCTGTTTCAAGTACAGATCATTTGGGCAGCAGTGTCCCTACTCCACCATTTCATTCTGCTTTTTCCATTTGCAGCCTTATTCAATTTGCAGCAACATGTCCAACCGACCATTGAGCTATGGTCATTAGGCCCTATCAGGTCCTAATTGGAGCCCCAAGTGAGACTTTGCTTAAGCCCCATACACACGCCTGAGGTGGCCAATAATGACTGCCTCAGCTGACAATCTGGCGTGTGTACGGCACCCGATGGCCCCCAACGACAAGACGGATCTACCCAAACTGATCCTCTCGCCGATCCCATTGTTCATGCCCCATCTCCACCTGGGGCATCATGCATGTCACGCATGCTCTGTTCATTGTCCCTCCATCCCCCCCGCATAGCAACACAGCATGTCATCAGCTACACAGGCCCAGCGATGTCGTCCAATGGGATCTGCTCCTGATCCCCGAAGGGTGACATAATTTGAGCATGTGTACGGGCCCTTATAGACATACAGTGACACAATGGACAATCAACAGCACAACATGACCAATCGCATGACAAGGTGTTTACACGTCAAGTGCTTACACACATGCCAACCAACTAAACAACCAACTCGCTGAAATACTGCGTGTGCAAGCAAAACAACAAACTGCACAACATGTCCACGTTCAAAAACAACAAAGTTGTTCAAAAGACTTGTCCACATGTGGCCGACCTGCAAGATAGTTGTGCAGGTTGATCCACCAGATGGATCGGGAAAACTACCTGTTATATCAGTTGGTCATCTTGTTGTTTGCCTGCCATACACATGCCAAAGTTATCTATCAGCGATAGATTTTCCTCCATCCTCCATGTTAACAGTATGTTCCCCTGATAGAAAAAAATAATATTCTCATTCTCCTGCTCATGTTATGGTTTCTCTTTTTTTCCAAGAAATTTGCTCAAGTGGATCAAATTACTGTGGTGTTCATACATCTGGCCTGTAGATGGCACTATCCTGCTTGTATTGCTGTGTAAGATTATCTAGACTGCTGTGGGTTGATGGTTCCTGTTTTCCCCTGGCTGGAGACACACGGAGAAGCCACTGTTTATGTAGAGAGCTGGTGAGCATCCATGTAATTAAGGCCCCGGGAAATTTGGGTGCAGGCCAAAGCCAGAAAATGGCTCACCCTGCTCCTGCAAAAGTCCCGGTGGCATTATTTACTATCTCCCCTTTAGGCTGCCATGAACTCTGCGGAGAGACGTAGTTCGGCTGTCAGCTATTGCTAGTGGCCACATTATGCTGTTTTTACAGTAATTTGGGCCCCGTCTTTTGATGGTGCCCAAATTACTGTCTAAGCTCCACTATAGCCGCATATTCCATTATGGCCTATGGCGGTGCATGGTGCGCCCAAATTTCCCTGCACGTTTTGCGCTGTCTCGAGCTGGTGAATCCTGTAACTAAACCTAGTTTCAGTTATTCTGCAACCGCGACTACTGAACACAATAACTACTTCTTTAGCAATAACTCTTTCACTGCAGAGCATTGTAAATATGAAGAGATACTGGGCCTCAGCATGCAGTGTTCTGGATTACAGTGCTAATCTATTTTCTCAGTGTTCCCAGGTAGCTCTGAACAAGAATAAACGTATCCTTGTTTCACTAGCTGCATATCAGAAGCAAGTGAGAAGCTGCAGTGAAGTCTGTTAAAGTGATAGCTCTGTACGTGACTGACCTGGGGGGATTCCTTGTTACAATGAGATCAGAGTTTAACATTCCTTTACTATGCAACGGTTTCACTGTGACTGTGTGTATGGTTAATGGTTAGCTTACTTCCTTATCATACCTTTCTGTTGTCATTGTGTTTAACTACAAGTCTTTTTTGATCAAATCATAAAATTAAAACTAATAATTCTTACATAAGTTCATTATAACAACAAAGTATTATGTATGGAATGTTAAATACTTATCATGAACAACAAAATTAAATTATTTTCACTGGCACAGGCTATCTAGACAAATATGTTGCAATTCACCAGATTGCGCAGATTGCCAGAACTATAAATTTTGTATTGAAGTGTAAAGGGGGCAGTAGACCCCTTACTAACTCACTAGAAAACACCCTTTATCAGGAAGCGGGAATCAGCCCTCTCCCACACTTTCCAACACATGCTTCCGGGCCATGGCTGTTTTGAGGCATAGGCAAACCAGACAGATGTCTGGGGTGACAACTGTAGTAGGTGGACTCCACAGAGCTAGTCTTAGCACACACTACTCTATGGAATTCTTATAGCTTAAAGAGAGTCTGAAGCGAGAATAAAACTCACTTTTTCCCTTATATTCAGCAGGGGCATGTTTGCCCCTGCTAAAACGCTGCTATCCCGTGTCTTTATCCCCCAAATCCCCTTCGTACTGTGCAGGGAGCGCTTCCTGCTTGAGGCAGGGCTAATGAGAGGGGCGGGGGAAAGGCGGAGATCCGCCGCTGATAGACGCGCATGGGGCAGAGCTACAGCTCATAGCTCTGCCTCCATGAGCAGCAAAATCTACGACCAAGTTGGTTATGGATTTTGCAGGGGGGATTTGGGGGGGTAAAGGACCCCCGTTCTGCCGCGGCATAGCGGCGTTTTAGCAGGGGCAAACATTCCTGCTGAATATAAGGGAACAAGCGAGTTTTATTCTCGCTTCAGAGTCTCTTTAACTGCTAGTGCCATTAAGAAAGGGATGGTGTCATGGAATGCGGTCACCCTCCAATTCCTGTTCCCTTTGCCGCAGTTTACCATTCAGCCTCAGACCCTGAGAAAATCCTCAAAGTAACCCTTTGGATTGGTTGGTGAGTCCACACACAGTCCAATTTCAAATCTATGTACAATTGATACAAGCTGTGATATCATATAGAAACCAGGTCGCTGCCACCAATCCGCAATAAGCATGTGGATACGCTAATCTAACTCTAGCTAAATCCTGTAGGAAAAAGAGTTAATTCAACAACCTTTCTAGCGATACCAAAAAAATAACAATATTAATATCAAAATGGTTATGGTTATGTTCTCTCAGGAGACGGGAACCTTTGCAAAGCTTTCATAACAAGCACTTAGACAAACAATTTTTAACCGTTTATTTAAAAAAAAAAGCATAAACTAATTATAGCAATTGAAACAAATCGATACAATAAAAATAATAAGGATTTAAAGTGTAATGTCTTGAGCAGTTTGTGTCAGATTACCATGCCCTTTGCGATAATAAGTCCAAACAAAATATATAATAGTCCAATTATGGAAAGTTATGTGGATAGAAGTCCATGGATAAGAGCCACTGCAAAATGGTATTTGGATGGCTGGAGTTTCCTTGTCAGTCTGTGTCAAGCAGATTTTAACCCTTTCCCAGCTGCAGGGTGGAGATTGTAAGGGGAGATGGACTGTGTCTGCTACATGACTCTTCTCCACCCCTTTGTCATGACAGGCAGAAAAGAATATGAAATACCTGAAATGGTCATATCTCGGCGTCAGTTTATCAGAACCCGCAGAGAATGATACAGGCATATTCCTGATGTTCTCTGTTTTCATTGGAATCTAAAAACAGGTACATTGAGATTTTCCATTTCTAAGCACACTGGAACTTGCTGTAGGAAGATGCTAGACACACGCTGGGTGGTTCAGCCACGTTCAAATCATATCTAATAATTATCTGATAATTTTGACATGGCCAGCACTGACGGAAAACTGATTTATATAGTAACATAACTATTCTTTTATCCAAAGGTGTATTAACCTTCCCAGCGTTCAATTTCCCCAGGATTTCTGTGCAAACAGTGATAAAATTTATTTTTAAAACTTTTTTTTCCCTGTAACTTGCCAAAATGTGTCAAGCAAGGGTCTAGTATACAGTGCAGGAGAGTATTGATGTGTATGCATGTTTATACTGTTCACAGCATGTTTTTTTGAACGGACATTTCTGTCCATACCGCTAGGGAGGTTAAAAGTCATTTCTGTAACCCCGGTCAGAAGAAATTTGCGACCGGGGGTTTGGTTTTCTAGTCCATGCATCCCTTTATGAAGGTCCCTTGTAGTAGATCTTGAAGTATATGATATGGCTCTGGTTTAGGGTTTATGGGGCTCCCTCTAGAGAACAATGAATGTAAAATGAATCTGCTGTGGAGTCTGTTATGTCATCCTCTCCAGGGGGAGATAGATAAACAACCCTTTCTTGTGTAGCAGAGGTCTGGGCTGAAACTAATACTGTTTGTTGTTAAAGCATGCTTAAGAGTTAAAGGGGTGCTCCAAGTCATATTTTTGTACGCAATTTTCATGTGATTGCACAGAGGCCGTAGGCGAGACCGTGACAGATGGATGGTAATTTTAACACCTAAATTGGCACTGCTGAGTCAATTGCTGCAACTCATTGGATTTCCAGGACAATATTCCTGTAAAGACCCAGGATTGCAAATGTGCTGCATGAAGCATTTTGGGATGATTGCGTTGGGATTCTCGTTCTATTGCACAAGAATCACAAATGCAAATCGCAGTAATTTTGTGACGCGATCACGATTTGCATGCAGAGTGTGAATCAACCCTAAAAATGCTTCCAAAGTCACTACAAAATTCGCTCAGCAATTGTAATTGGCACCTTCTGTTAGGGCCCATCCCTTACTTCTAACTTGCTATATGTGTCCATGGGTTCTGCAGCCTTATCATTTTGGAAACAAATACAGGTAGAAGGCTGCGTATCCCTGACCTAATACTACAATTGAATGGATAATTACTGTGGCGTACACCGCCCCTCCTGGACTAAAATTGCACGCCCCACATCCAAACAATGCAATACTGGTTTATGGAGAAAGTTTAGCTTTCATTATAGTTTGCATGCAAAATACAATCTACTAGACATCTGCACCAATATTGAGGTAATTCTCAAAAGCAGATGTCCTACACTATCTAACCTAAGTTAAAAGCATATGTCCTTACCCTGACAGCAGCTAAGCAAAAATGTGTAACTTACATTCAATATGGACAGCAGAGAATAAAGCCATAAAGCCAGCACTCACCACATGGATTGCATTTGTTTATGCATATGTTTTGCATCTGTTTGATTGCTGAGTGTGTATTTGAGCTATATAAGTGGTGCACATGAGGTGATAAGTCATTCAAAAAAACATTTTTGCTTAGCTGCTGCCAGGGTAAGGACATATGCTTTTAACTTAGGTTAGATAGTGTAGGAGATCTGCTTCGGAGAATTACCTCAACGTTGGTGCAGATGTCCAGTAAATTGTATTTTGCATGCAAACTATAATGGAAGCTAAACTTTCTCCATAAACCAGTATTGCATTGTTTGGATGCAGGGGTGTGCAATTTTAGTCCAGGAGGGGCGGTGTACGCCACAGCGATTAACCATTCAATTGTAGTATTAGGTCAGGAATGCGCAGCCTTCTACCTGTATTTGTTTCCATAATTTTGTAACTACCAGGTTAGCAGCTCCCATAGTGCTTTCCTGTTTGCATGGTAAGTAATTAATTATGCATATGTTTTGCATCTGTTTGATTGCTGAGTGTGTATTTGAGCTATATAAGTGGTGCACATGAGGAGATAAGTCATTCAAATGCAGCCCATGTGGTGAGCGCTGGCTTTATTCTCTGCCAGCCTTATCATTTGAGAGCCTATATCCTCATTTTATTTAGAGTTATGCTTTGGGTTAGGTTTATAGTTAATATGGCGCTGCGTGCAAACCTACCTGTATAATCCATTTACATGTCACATTTTGTTATGTTTGGACTCCACCACCGACTGGTTTCACACACCAGTTTAACATACGCATTCCTCTAACGGTCAGCAAATACCTGCCAAGTTCTATTGTAGCTGGAATTTACCAATAAACAATCAGGATAAGGGAGCTGTCATGGCATGCTTCCGTGTTTTGCTGAGTATTAAAGCCACTGCATTTGTCACATTGCTTTAGATTCTCAGAGATCACAATCAGCCTGCTCTTTAGGACTGAACTTGAAGCAAGACAGAGACTGAACAGTGAGTATAATGACAATGTAATGCTGCTGATTACAAAACCTCAATCAAGGTCATGTGGAGGTCTTTTCTATCCATAGCAACCAATCAGACACTTGATTTCTTTATCTCATCTGCATGAGTGAAGCTACTAAGGGAGTCTGGTTGCTAAGGGGAACACAGGCTTCCCTCTTGCTGGTTTCATAAAAGAAACTTTACTGACAATTGTAAGCGATGACATTCCAGTGTGCAAGGTAGTGGGACTTGTCCTACTGCATAAATGCATTTTTGTTGTTGTAGAGCTGCTATGTTACATCCACATTCCTTGACACCATTCCATCTAAGAGCATAGTATTGTCCACTCCCCCCTTCCTGCAATAGGACAGGCTTGTTGCTTGCTTAAGAACAGCCAAAACCAGTTATTCACGGTCAATATAAAGTTCCCGAGTTCCTGTAACCTTCTTGTGGGTGATCTGAATCAGTATTAACTGAATACATATACATTACTTTTTAGTGCCCGGCAAGGAAAAATGACTTTGACGGATGAGATTTTGAGTTCGCTGCACCTGGCAGATAAGGTGAGTTGTCTCTTATCAGTGTTTTATAATACCCAGTGGTGCCTCCATCTGTGATTTAACTGTATATATATATATATAATATGTCCTATTCACTTATAATTCATGCCACGCCTTTTATGAAATTGGCAGCTCCATCACTAGGGAGGTAATGGAATGTATTTGTGACTTGATGGAACAGCAGAAGAATGATCTATGCACCTGGAGATATCTCCATAACGCATTTATGACAAATATTATGTTTTGGTTTGCATGGTCTCAAGGCGACCTCAGACAAAGCCTTTATCCTTGAAGCCCAGTTTTGACTCGGGAACGCAAAATCGCAATCATGATTTTGCATTGCGCTATTCCACGATTTTTCAGCGATTGCAATTCTCATTCCAGTGAATGAAAATAGCGACACAATTGCCGGATTAATTCTGCATTTATTGCGTTTGCTATAATCGCAAATGTGCAGCAATCACTGCGGTGAGAGTAATCCTATAGCATTACTTGAGCAGCGCTTTGCAGATTGCCAGCGATCAGCAAACCGTGAATCGCGCTTGCAAATCGTCTGAGTGTGAATGGGCCCTGGACACTATTTTGAGAGCAAATAATGGTCTGAGCGTGGTGGATGCTACTAAAACTGAAATAACTGCAGATATGGGAACTTTGCTATACTGCCCACACATGGCAAGTTTGATAATTTTCAGTTTATGTCTATGAAAGACAATGACATTGCTATGAAATGATACATTACAATGTGGCAATTCAGACAATCATTGTTCTTCTTACAACAGACTGACATGTACTTTATTAATTTTATTTTCCTGGTATAAATATAGCACTGACATCTTTCACAACACTTTACAGAGTATAATCATGTCACTGACTGTCCTCAGAGACACTCACAATCTAACCCCTAGTCATATGTTCATCATAGTCTAAGGGTGCCCATCTATTACTCGATTTTCAGCATTGATGATAATCAGCCGATTTGATCATAATGATAAAATCTGTCAGAGATCCATATAGCCACCCTATTGATCAATTTGATTGATTTTATTCTGAAATTGATCAAAACGATAGATCAGGCATGATGCAAAATCAAGGTTGCGTGGCCACGATTGGGTGGGTGACGGTAACGGCCTATTGATTTCCTGACAATCTAATGGTGTCTCTCCAAGTGTATCCCCTGGGCTTATAGTGAGTGTTACAGGCTCACCTATCCTTCTAGGCTCATGATGTGTGTAGAGAAGTCCTCCCCAAACTGTAGCCCGAGGGATCAAGTCCCGATACCTGCGGGCGACAGTAATTTAAAGTGTGTACATGGCATCAAGCCAATTTTGAGGGAAGCCATTTAACTTACCTTTATATATTTAGATTGAGGGAGAAAACCCAAGCACGCAAGGGGAGGCCATACAAAGTCCAGGCAGATAAAGTTCTGGCCCAGATTTGAACTAGGGACCCAGTGCTGCAAGGCAAGAGTGCTATCTAACCCAAAATCAATGAAAAAAAGTGTGTAAATTATCATTATCTTATAAACTAACATTTTACCTCACAAAATCTGAAGAAACCGTTTTTAGCTGGGGGTTATCTGCAGTAAAAGCTGTACAAACAATAGAGGATAGAGACTGCTGAAGGCAAGTGAGCTGAGCTCTCCTATTGGTCAATGATGAAAAGGAGAGGATGTTAGAATCAAGCTCGGACTTCTAAATGAAGGCAGGGGTGATAAATGTACGATCCACATCTGTTTTCCTTTAATGCACAGAACACATGCATTAGAACTGACAGCCCATATAAATCAGCGGGCTCATTCATGTCTAATGCAAATTTTTGCATGTTTCAGCCTGTTGCACCCTTTCAGACAGTGTGCATTTAAGCCCTTATACCTGACTATTTCAGACTCAGAGCTGAATAATTATACAAGATTTATACATACCTGGGGCTTCCTCCAGCCCCATCCGCACAGATTGTTCCCACGCCGCAGTCCTCAGCCTTCTCCATCTTCTACACCAGGTCCTGTAACTTCCGCCAGTTGGGGCCAGTCTAAACAAGCAAAGTGCACTCCCTCCATACTGTGCAAGCGCATGCATAAGGCAGGCACCGGAGAGACAGAGGAAGTCACTGCGCATGCGTAAAACTGGCTGCGCCTGACCGAATTTACGAAACCCGATTGTAATGCTTGGGAGGCATACTCTGAGTCAGCGTGTGTGCTCCAGACTATGTAGCTGGGTAATGGAAGAGGCTCCACAGATGGACACAGGAGTAATGAACAAGGGAGCAAGATTGCCCAGAGTAAATGCAGCTCTGGGCCGCCTATCAGGCTAGATGCTAAATGATACAACACACAACAGACGTAGTCGGTAGCAAGCTTGGGTCATACACGTTAATTCAGATGTCAGTCATATTGGAAGGATTAGGCAGATTCGTAGTCGAGAGGCAGGCAAAGGTCGGTACACTATACAATATACAATATTACAACTAATACAATACTGACTGACTAGAGTACACATATATCGTGCTGATGCGCAATATGTGAAATGTAGCTCTCAAATAACTCACTAGCTAAAGCACAAGTAATGACAATTAACAAGACAGACAACAGACACAGACGGAATGCTCAGCCAATCTAGTCTTCGGTTTCAGCGACGACAACATTCACACTGAGATAGACAAGACTAACATGTGGGAGCATAAATAATGGCAACCGCTGCTATAGTTCGTCCTCAAGAACAAGGCAAGAACAAGGCTAGAAGGAATACTACCAGTCACCAACGTGGTGCTGGCAGAATACAAAGTATCAGGATCAGAAGGACTTCACTGACCCCCCGCAGGTCAGCAAACGTCAAGCAGACATGAAAATACAGAGCAAGGCATTATACATTTTTTGCAATAACAACTTTCACAGCATAGACCCAACGACAACTCAGAGAGCTGAACGCTATGTTGGGCGGAGTCTGAAAAAAGAGGCAGACTTTTATGCCGGCATCAGCCAGTGGATGCAGGTATGCAAATTTCCACACAGCTGAATGGTAATCATTCAATCCTGAGCTGGCTAGATTACCATTTGTTAGCTGAAAGACCATCATAACAAATGCATGCAGTACTATGCAACAACATGCATGCAGGAAATCCAGGGCTATCTGGTTGCAGTTCAACTGCAGCAAACCATAGGAGGAATCCTGACAACATCATGAACTGCTCTGAACTGCAGAGTGTTTGCAAATGACAATAAGACTTACTACGAATGCGCAACTGAATGCAAGTAGACAAGTCAGAACTGCCCAGTTGCAGCTCCACTGCAAGCGACAGAACGTGCTACAAGAGAGACCCTGACACTGATGCAGAAGATGGAGAAGGCTGAGGATGGCGGCGTGGGAGCTGGAGGAAGCCCCAAGTATCTATGAATCGTGTATAATTATTAAGCTCTAATTCTCTTTAAAGCTAAGTTGCACATTTTTCTGTGATTGGCCTGGAGAAGTGGGTACAACCCTGTGAAATGCGTTGCCTGTTTTTTCATGAGCACTTCTCTTTTAAACTGTTTTTAGCTTTCAAGATTTCAATGCACTGCCCACTGGTCAGAGCCTCACATTCAGTACATTTTTTGCATTAAGCCTTTTAAATCACAAGGGTGGAATTTCATAGCATATTGAATACAACTTAATGATATATTAAGATTTTTTTTTTAACTTTAGATAAGTTTACATTTTACAAATTGTGCCTCAATGCTCAATGGTACTTAGCAAAATGAGTACCACATAGCACAGGGATGTCTAACTCTAGTCCTCATGGGCCATACCCATGCCAATGTTAGGATGGACAGAGAAACTGAGAAGTGAAGAAATTAGTTCTACGTGATGAACCACACCTTACCTGATTCAGTCCCATCAATTAATTTGAGCTGTGCCAAAAATGTGTGAGAACCTTGGCCCTTGAGGACTGGACATCCCTGATATGTCAGTCTCTGGTCAGACACCTTTATGCTATACATTGCAGAAAGGGTGAGCAGGGCCCGGTAAGTGTAAAAGCCACTGTCCTGAGCTGAAACCAGAGCAACCAGGAGCATATCATAAAAATGAGCTGCTGAAGGAATTCCTGCGGCAGAAAAAGACATGGAAGGAGAACCAAGCATAGGAAGTGCCATGACAATATACCACATAAGATCTACTGCACTAGGCGGGAAATGAGGTACAGGCTATGCAGAGAGGCCTTGGAGACACTACAACACTCCAGTGGCAAGTTGTAAGATACCGGCAGGAGCAGCACACGCTGGACAACACAGACCAATTAGGCTAAACCCTCACAAATCCAAATAAGAAATTCCACAAAAGATTGTAGAAAATAGATCGGTTAAATTCTGTGGCCTATTTAGATTCGGACATTGTGGTTGTAGATGAGGACTAGGAGTATGTAGTGGTAACAGATATAGCAGAGCCAACAACATCAGGAAGGAGTATGAGAAGCTGGAGGTACCAGGGCCTCAAAGCAGAACAAAAGAGGATATTATTATTATTGATTTATAAAGCGCCAACATGTTCCATGGCGCTGATATGGAAAGTTAAGACCAAAGAAGAGTGTAGTGCTAGGTACAGCTAAAGGTGACCACTAATGATTCAGTCTTGGTTGTACCATCTTTCCACTTCAGTGTGATATGAAGGACTACCTCGAGTATTCATGCAAAGTATATTCACTCGGTTTACTCTTCTACTACGTAGATTTGGTGAGTTTGTACAATCAAGATTGTATCATCAGTGGGCATTTTCGATACTGCGCCGCCCTTTCCCACAAATTCCCAGGCCTCTAGAAAAGGATCTGAGCTTGAGGTAGACACATACCACCCATGGGGATGACAAGGGAAATATGTGTGTATACATTCTCTCACAAAAGTGAGTACATCTCTCTTTGTAAATATTTTATTATATCTATTAATTGGGACAACACTAAACATGTGGCACTTTGATGCATTGTAAAGCAGCCATTCGTGTCTAACCCACAGGCAAGAAAAGCGAGTACTTCCCTAAAGGAAGAATGTCAAAATTGTGCCCAAAGTGTCAATATTTTGTGTGCCTACTATTATTTTCTAGCACTGCCTTAACTCTGTTGGGCATGGAGTTCACTAGAGCTTCACACGTTGCCAATGGAATCCTCTTCCACTCCTAAATGGCAAAGCTGGTGGGCGTTAGAGACCTTGCATTATTTCTTCATTTGAGGATGCCCCAAGGATGGTCAATAAGGCTTAGGTCTGGAGACATGCTTGGCCAGTCCAGCACCTTTATCCTCAGTTTCTTTAGCAAGGCAGTGGTCATCTAGGAGGTGTGTTTGGGGTTGTTATGATGTTGGAATACTGCCCTGCAGCCTAGTTTCCAAAGGGATGGAAAGGAGGGGATCATTCTCTGCTTCAATATGTCACAGTACATGTTGGCATTCATTGTTCCCTCAATGAACTGAAGCTCCCCAGTGCCTGCAGCACTCATGCAGCCCCAAACCATGACACTCCCACTGCTTGACTGCAGGCAAGACACACGTCTTTCTACTCCTCCTCACCTGGTTGCCGCCACATACGCTTGACACCATCTGCACCAAATAAGTTTATTTTGGTTCCATCACACCACAGGTCACAGTTCCAGTAATCCATGTTCTTAGTAGTGTTGGGCGAACATCTAGATGTTCGGGTTCGGGCCGAACAGGCCGAACATGGCCGCGATGTTCGGGTGTTCGACCCGAACTCCGAACATAATGGAAGTCAATGGGGACCCGAACTTTTGTGCTTTGTAAAGCCTCCTTACATGCTACATACCCCAAATTTACAGGGTATGTGCACCTTGGGAGTGGGTACAAGAGGAAAATTTTTTTTACCAAAAAGAGCTTATAGTTTTTGAGAAAATCGATTTTAAAGTTTCAAAGGGAAAACTGTCTTTTAAATGCGGGAAATGTCTGTTTTCTTTGCACAGGTAACATGCTTTTTGTCGGCATGCAGTCATAAATGTAATACATATAAGAGGTTCCAGGAAAAGGTAACGCTAACCCAGCAGCAGCACACGTGATGGAACAAGAGGAGGGTGGCGCAGGAGGAGAAGGCCACACTTTGAGACACAACAACCCAGGCCTTGCATGAGGACAAGAAGCGTGCGGATAGCAATTTGCATTTTGTCGCCATGCAGTCATAAATGTAATACAGATGAGAGGTTCAATAAACAGGGACCGGAAATGCTAACCCATCACAGATGTTCATTGTTCATGTTACTTGGTTGGGGTCCGGGAGTGTTGCGTAGTCGTTTCCAATCCAGGATTGATTCATTTTAATTTGAGTCAGACGGTCTGCATTTTCTGTGGAGAGGCGGATACGCCGCCGATCTGTGACGATGCCTCCGGCAGCACTGAAACAGCGTTCCGACATAACGCTGGCTGCCGGGCAAGCCAGCACCTCTATTGCGTACATTGCCAGTTTGTGCCAGGTATCTAGCTTCGATACCCAATAGTTGAAGGGTGCAGATGGATTGTTCAACACAGCTACGCCATCTGACATGTAGTCCTTGACCATCTTCTCCAGGCGATCGGTGTTGGAGGTGGATCTGCACGCTTGCTGTTCTGTGTGCTGCTGCATGGGTGTCAGAAAATTTTCCCACTCCAAGGACACTGCCGATACCATTCCCTTTTGGGCACTAGCTGCGGCTTGTGTTGTTTGCTGCCCTCCTGGTCGTCCTGGGTTTGCGGAAGTCAGTCTGTCGGCGTACAACTGGCTAGAGGAGGGGGAGGATGTCAATCTCCTCTCTAAAGTCTCCACAATTTGGTACTGCTGAGCCATTGCCCTTTGAAAAGATGTGAGATTTTGGAAAGTGAAATAGGGAGCCAATGAAATCCTATGGGGGATTTTACCAATTTTGGACCCCTGTAACTCTGGTTTGCAGAGATGTAGGGACCCCATCTTTGGAATCCAAGTCTAACAATATGTCTTCTACCTGCATGAGACATTTCGTGAGATTCAGACTTTGCTAACGGCCATTGCTGCGATTTATGTACGTCACCATCACTACCATTGAAATAGCCCCAATAAACAGGTTTTTGTGACCCTAGGCTATGACCTCTTCGGCCTAGGGGCCCAAAACTCACCAGTCATGATCCCCCTAAGGGTCCCTACAATGCTAGAAAATTTGGTACTGCTGAGCCATTGCCCTTTGAAAAGATGTGAGATTTTGGAAAGTGAAATAGGGAGCCAATGAAATCCTATGGGGGATTTTACCAATTTTGGACCCCTGTAACTCTGGTTTGCAGAGATGTAGGGACCCCATCTTTGGAATCCAAGTCTAACAATATGTCTTCTACCTGCATGAGACATTTCGTGAGATTCAGACTTTGCTAACGGCCATTGCTGCGATTTATGTACGTCACCATCACTACCATTGAAATAGCCCCAATAAACAGGTTTTTGTGACCCTAGGCTATAACCTCTTTGGCCTAGGGGCCCGAAACTCACCAGTCATGTTCCCCCTAAGGGTCCCTACAATGCTAGAAAATTTGGTACTGCTGAGCCATTGCCCTTTGAAAAGATGTGAGATTTTGGAAAGTGAAATAGGGAGCCAATGAAATCCTATGGGGGATTTGACCAATTTTGGACCCCTGTAACTCTGGTTTGCAGAGATGTAGGGACCCCATCTTTGGAATCCAAGTCTAACAATATGTCTTCTACCTGCATGAGACATTTCGTGAGATTCAGACTTTGCTAACGGCCATTGCTGCGATTTATGTACGTCACCATCACTACCATTGAAATAGCCCCAATAAACAGGTTTTTGTGACCCTAGGCTATGACCTCTTTGGCCTAGGGGCCCGAAACTCACCAGTCATGTTCCCCCTAAGGGTCCCTACAATGCTAGAAAATTTGCCACTGCTGAGTAATTGCCCTTTGAAAAGATGTGAGATTTTGGAACTGTAAATAGGAGGCCCAATGAAAGCCTATGGGGGATTTTACCAAATTTGGAGCCCTGTAACTCTGGTTTGCAGAGATGTAGGGAACCCATCTTTGGAGCCCAAGTCTAACAATATGTCTTCTACCTGCATGAGACATTTCGTGAGATTCAGACGTTGCTAACGGCCATTGCTGCGATTTATGTACGTCACCATCACTACCATTGAAATAGCCCCAATAAACAGGTTTTTGTGACCCTAGGCTATGACCTCTTCGGCCTAGGGGCCCGAAACTCACCAGTCATGATCCCCCTAAGGGTCCCTACAATGCTAGAAAATTTGGTACTGCTGAGCCATTGCCCTTTGAAAAGATGTGAGATTTTGGAAAGTGAAATAGGGAGCCAATGAAATCCTATGGGGGATTTTACCAATTTTGGACCCCTGTAACTCTGGTTTGCAGAGATGTAGGGACCCCATCTTTGGAATCCAAGTCTAACAATATGTCTTCTACCTGCATGAGACATTTCGTGAGATTCAGACTTTGCTAACGGCCATTGCTGCGATTTATGTACGTCACCATCACTACCATTGAAATAGCCCCAATAAACAGGTTTTTGTGACCCTAGGCTATGACCTCTTTGGCCTAGGGGCCCGAAACTCACCAGTCATGTTCCCCCTAAGGGTCCCTACAATGCTAGAAAATTTGGTACTGCTGAGCCATTGCCCTTTGAAAAGATGTGAGATTTTGGAAAGTGAAATAGGGAGCCAATGAAAGCCTATGGGGGATTTGACCAATTTTGGACCCCTGTAACTCTGGTTTGCAGAGATGTAGGGACCCCATCTTTGGAATCCAAGTCTAACAATATGTCTTCTACCTGCATGAGACATTTCGTGAGATTCAGACTTTGCTAACGGCCATTGCTGCGATTTATGTACGTCACCATCACTACCATTGAAATAGCCCCAATAAACAGGTTTTTGTGACCCTAGGCTATGACCTCTTTGGCCTAGGGGCCCGAAACTCACCAGTCATGTTCCCCCTAAGGGTCCCTACAATGCTAGAAAATTTGCCACTGCTGAGTAATTGCCCTTTGAAAAGATGTGAGATTTTGGAACTGTAAATAGGAGGCCCAATGAAAGCCTATGGGGGATTTTACCAAATTTGGAGCCCTGTAACTCTGGTTTGCAGAGATGTAGGGAACCCATCTTTGGAGCCCAAGTCTAACAATATGTCTTCTACCTGCATGAGACATTTCGTGAGATTCAGACGTTGCTAACGGCCATTGCTGCGATTTATGTACGTCAGACTCGCCACCATTGAAATTGCCCAATAAACAGGTTTTGTGACCCTAGGCTATGACCTCTTCGGCCTAGGACTGCATTGAACGCGACCCACGCATTGTGCGCATTCTGGACAACACCAATTACTGGGTTTATAATCTTCTGGATCCACGGTACAAACACAATGTTCCAAAACTGCTTGAAGAAAGAGCCAGACAGGTCAAAATGGAAGAATACCAGCAGGCCCTTGTGGAGACTTTAGAGAGGAGATTGACATCCTCCCCCTCCTCTAGCCAGTTGTACGCCGATAGACTGACTTCCGCAAACCCAGGACGACCAGGAGGGCAGCAAACAACACAAGCCGCAGCTAGTGCCCAAAAGGGAATGGTATCGGCAGTGTCCTTGGAGTGGGAAAATTTTCTGACACCCATGCAGCAGCACACAGAACAGCAAGCGTGCAGATCCACCTCCAACACCGATCGCCTGGAGAAGATGGTCAAGGACTACATGTCAGATGGCGTAGCTGTGTTGAACAATCCATCTGCACCCTTCAACTATTGGGTATCGAAGCTAGACACCTGGCACAAACTGGCAATGTACGCAATAGAGGTGCTGGCTTGCCCGGCAGCCAGCGTTATGTCGGAACGCTGTTTCAGTGCTGCCGGAGGCATCGTCACAGATCGGCGGCGTATCCGCCTCTCCACAGAAAGTGCAGACCGTCTGACTCAAATTAAAATGAATCAATCCTGGATTGGAAACGACTATGCAACACTCCCGGACCCCAACCAAGTAACATGAACAATGAACATCTGTGATGGGTTAGCGTTTCCGGTCCCTGTTTATTGAACCTCTCATCTGTATTACATTTATGACTGCATGGCGACAAAATGCAAATTGCTATCCGCACGCTTCTTGTCCTCATGCAAGGCCTGGGTTGTTGTGTCTCAAAGCGTGGCCTTCTCCTCCTGCGCCACCCTCCTCTTGTTCCATCACGTGTGCTGCTGCTGGGTTAGCGTTACCGGTCCCTTTTCCTGGAACCTCTTATATGTATTACATTTATGACTGCATGCCGACAAAAAGCATGTTACCTGTGCAAAGAAAACAGACATTTCCCGCATTTAAAAGACAGTTTTCCCTTTGAAACTTTAAAATCGATTTTCTCAAAAACTATAAGCTCTTTTTGCTAAAAAAATTTTTCCTCTTGTACCCACTCCCAAGGTGCACATACCCTGTAAATTTGGGGTATGTAGCATGTAAGGAGGCTTTACAAAGCACAAAAGTTCGGGTCCCCATTGACTTCTATTATGTTCGGAGTTCGGCCATGTTCGGCCCGAACCCGAACATCTAGATGTTCGCCCAACACTACACGTGACCCGTTCGGCCAATCACAGCACTAGCCGAACGTTCGGGTAACGTTCGGCCATGCGCTCTTAGTTCGGCCATATGGCCGAACCCGAACATCACCCGAACAGGGTGATGTTCTGCAGAACCCGAACAGTGGCGAACACTGTTCGCCCAACACTAGTTCTTAGTCTGCTCGTCTTAAGTAAACCGTTTGCTGGTTTTTCTGTTGCTTCATCTTTAGAAGGAGCTTCCTTCTGGGACGACAGCCTATGAGAACCAATTTGATGCAGTGGATGGTGTATGGTCTGACAGGCTGACTCCCTTCACCCCTTTAACCTCTGCAGAAATGCTGCCAACACTCATATGTCTATTTACAAAAGATATCCTCTGGATACGATGCTGATTACATGCACTCAGCTTCTTTGGTCGACCATGGTAAGGCCTGTTCTGAGTGAAACCTGTCCTGTTAAACTGCTGCATGGTCTTGGCTATCATGCTGCAGCTCATTTTCAGGGTTTTGGGACTCTTCTTATACCTTAGACCACCAAGACTTAGACTTCACAGTGTATCAAAGTGTCATATCTTTACAAAAATGTGAGAGGTGTACTCACTTATGAGATACTGTATATTTATATTCTTAACTCAAGAGAAGAGAAAATGTCAAACACCAGTCTGTAAAACCTTTACAATTTTTAATAGTTTTTGTAACTAAAATTTACTGAAAGTCAGCATGCTTTGCATTCAACCCAGCTACACATACTTAGGAGATACATTATAAGTAACAAAAAAGACAGTAGGGTATTCATTCCCTGAAACTAGTCTAAAAATAGTATCAACATAACATTTGATACTGCAGAAACTTGATCCCTGTTATTACCGTTATGGCTAAATAACAGCTGACTGGCTGATGTCACTGCTCTACAGTACACATAAACAGTGATCTATCACAGACTCTTTTGTTTATTGTATAAGTAATATTCACTACAGACTGTGTCAGCATTTAAATATTATTATCACAAACCTGGACAAAAGAATCTGAGCACATAATTAAATATTTTTAATCAGAGGTTGCATCAGCAAAAACTGTGTGTCAGAATGATCAGTAGTTTGAAAGATACATACTACTCTATATGGATGCATACTACTAAGGAAATATGGACAATTAAACTTTTTTTTCTGTAAAAATCAACATTAGTACTCACTGTTTTTGCAGCGGTTTAGACATGAATGGCTGTGTGTTGAGTTATTTAACTTACACTTTTCTACAATCTGTACCAGGCCCAGATTTATCTCATGGGAACCTATAGGCACAGATGTCCTGGCACCTTAGACTTTGCCCTCCATGAACCTGAAAACACCCCCTGAACTGCATTGCAAGTGTGCTAGCTGTCCCTGCTGTAACTTCTCCCTTACTTCTCTATCCTGTCATAGATAGCTACAGGTGCCCTTTAGTATTTGGTAGCCAGAATTACCCTCAATATTGAGTAGCTAGAGGTGCCCCCAAGTATTAGGAAGCTAGAGGAACCTCTGTATTAAGTAGCTAGAGGTGCCTCTGACTGAAGGAAGATGTATAGGGAAGGAGGGAGGGAGGCGCTCGGGGAAGGGAGTGGCCCACTTTTCCATTATCAGGCACCTGTAGGCACGTGCCTACAGTGCCTTATGGTAAATCCGTCCCTGATCTGTACAATGACTACTTTACATTGTATCGTAGTGTTAAACCTTCAGTAATCTCCCATGAAAATATATAATAAAATATTTACAAAATATATTATCGGTACTTCCCTGGGCTCTACAGAGTATTGACAGCAGAGCTTATGTTCACCTGTCTGCTGGTGCACTCCTCCTGTGTCTTCTCACCATCCATCTCTGCCGGATGCCTGTACCCTGAGACACGGCAGCAGGTACGCGACCACATACATGCCCTCAAATCACGGAGTACAGGCGCCCAGCAGTAATGGAGAAAAGATACAGGACACAGGAGGAGGTACTTAGGCAGATAGGTGAGTGTGAGCTTTATTGTAACACTGAACAGCCCAGGAGGAGGGTGGGAGGCATTACACATTTTAACCATCAGTGTTTGCATGATGGGCAAACACTCTGATGCTTTATAACTAAAACATACACACTACAAATTGTATATGATGGGAATGTTACTGTGAGGTTTGTGATGTGCAACTGTTAAAAGTCCTGCAGACTAATTGTCTTTGCAATTGCAGATCAATATTGTTGAAAGGTAAAGTTGTATTAGCAGTGTGTTATTGAACTGTATCATAGCCTGCGGCCAGATCCAAAATAGAATGAATCACATGTGCATTATATTACAATTGTAATGCATTGGCTCACGGAGGCTCTCACTACTCGTGTGCGCCTACACAAAATGATTCTTCAGCTTAATGCTCCTACAACATTCACATTAAAAGATGGAATGCAATGCTGGTAAGTTGTGTAACTCACAACGCATATCGCCCTATACAATAGAGCTTCCTCAGGTGGATGTTGCAAGAGAGTTTGTAGCACCAGTATACCTACTACTACAAATTGTTGGTACCAAATTAGCTCCATCATAGAGGTTGTCCTAGCTTAACCACTTCCCTGGGTTTTTAACTTGTAAGTTCCTGACAATTTTGACACTTCCGCTGTATCTCTATTGAAACAGCAATAACTTTTTCTTTACTTATCACCTCCAATTGATATATATATATATATATTTATTGTTTTTTCAGGACCAGGCTTTCTATTAGTAATATTTTTTTCCCTAAAAAAACTTTTATTTTATAGGCATTTTAGTAGGAAAAAAATTGGATTTACGTGCAGAAAATACACTTTTTTCAGTTTCCACCCTTCGTAATTTCCCACAGTTATAAATACCATAACAATATATTCTTTGGCCCTTTCCAATTAAAATGATACTTTATTTCACTACTAGCTGGCATGCAGCAAACCATTATCCCCAGCCTGCGTGTCTGTAGCTATCGAAAGCTGCTGCTAGGGCGACAATTTGGGGGCATCAGTGCTGCACACTGCTAGGTAATGACAGAGCAATGCATTTGCAGAACATTTGGATCCCCAACTGTCACCTTAGCGATAGCAACCTATCGCTACAGGTGGCAATCATGATAGGTAATAACATATATAGGAATCATAAGGTTTAAATAAGGCTAATAAGGCTAAGGTAGGAGTCAAAATTAACTGAGAGGGGGAAAACACGAACACTTTTATTCCAGTGCAGGAGACTTGGGTGCACAGGGAGTAACCTCTGCGCCGAAAGAAGACTGAGCTGAAGTTACATTTAAAACACTTCCAGCAATTGCTGGAAGCCGAATTATTACATTCCCCACCATCCATGGCAGCCTGGAGGGGGAATAGTATTTAACGTGGATGGGAATTTGTGCAGGAGCAGGATCAGCCATACCAGCTGTATCCTGCACCCAAGTCTCTTGTGCCAATTCTTCTAGTATGCGGGAAAACACCCTATTTTTCATTGTAACACTGTCACTTTTAGGGGGTTTTTTTCTACACTTTGCCTAACTTTATTGAATGATTGCTGCTATTTGCAATAGCAGCTGTCATTCATTGTTAAAGCAGATTGTGCACATTCAATACTTTTTGAGATATTCAAGTTTTTATACAGGTCAAAAGTTCACTCAGTCCCCCTACAACAATAAAAAGGATGAGTGAACTTTTGACCTTTATAACAACTTGAATATCTCAAAAACTATAAAAGATAAAATTATGTTTTTTCAGCACAAATGAGCACAAATGCAGCACTATACCAATTTCATGTCTGTAGACTGAACAGGGGCTGGGTGATGTTATTGCCTGGGAAATAAAATAAGTGTTATTATCATCAAAACTAAAGCAGCGTAAGTCTTAATTTTTGCCGCACAAATGAAGCACTAACCAAACACGATGGAATTTTTATTTGTGCTGATTGTAGGGGGGCAGCTTAACTGTTCATGCTGACACAACTTACAGTGGCACTCTTGGAAATGCTGGGTTCAAAGGTTCAGATCTGCATAGACGTTGTACAGTATGTTCTCTACATATTTGTGTGGTTCTTCCCTGGGCATTCCAGCTTCCTACCTCATCCCAAAAATATCCCGGGTTTCCACTCATATTGGCCTTATGGTGGCCACAAACATAACATTTATTTTTTAATTTGATTCGACAATTTTAATCTTTTTTTTTTCTCTCAAATAAAAACTTAGACTCTAGTAACTAATGTACCACACATGTATATTTCATTTTGACACAATCACGACAAAAACAATTGAATAAAATGCATACAGTAAATTAGATGTAATAATATATTCATTTTCATTAATAAATGCAGAGCCGGATTTACCTATAGGCACAATACGCTCGTGCCTACAGGCGCGCCCGTCCATGAAAGATGACTCGCTTGGGAATGTTCCACAAAACGTTTCAGCAAAATGACATGAGTCAGTAGCTTACAAAATAGCCCTGGTTAATAGCCTTTCAATAGCCCTGGTTGTTAGCTTTCCACAATCGTGACATTTGTGGCCTTTTTCTGATGTCCTGACTCTTCTGGGTCAATGCAAACAGAGAATGGTGTAGTGAGGAAAACCGCTCTACCTCTGATACCTGTGCAGGGTGCTGGAAACCAAACGGCAAATCAGGAACACAGTGAAGATGAAATCCGCACACCCGCAGGTAAAGTCCAAGGGTTTTTATTTTAATCCAACTCACAAATACAGAAAAACGGCTGACATGTTTCAGATGATATCCTTACTTATAGCTACGAGTAAGGATATGATCCGAAACATGTCAGCCGTTTTTCTGTATTTGTGAGTTGGATTAAAATAAAAACCCTTGAACTTTTGCGGGTGTGCGGATTTCATCTTCACTGTGAAACAGAGAATGGTGCTGTAACAATTAGTGCAAAAAAAAGAGAAAAAAAAGGCTTGCAAAAAAGCCAAAGGCGCCACTTGATAATAATGGATTGCTGTGCATCCAACTTGTTATCAAATGACGTGTATGTATATTTTAATCATAACGAGTTGTAGAATACATTTTGATGTGTCTTATAGCTTGAACCCCGTCACATAAAAAATAGGTAGTGACAAACTCAATCCATTAAAAAAAAAAAGTCATTTTTAAAGTTATGATGAAACTTGGGAAAGTTTCAGGAAAATTATATGAGTTGGTAGCTTACAAAACATGCACTTTTGAATAGGCCTTGTTGTTAGCTTTCCATAATTGTGACATTTGTGGCATTTTTCTGTGGTCCAGACACTTTTGGGGCTATGCAAACAAAGTATGGCGCAAAAATACTTTGTGGAAAAACACTGGCCTGTCCAAAGCCACGTGGACACTTCATAGTTTTTGGCATGCTAGATGCCCAGATAGTTATCAGATGACGTATACGAGGTATTCTTTTAACCGTAAGTTCCGTAACAAGTTGTAGAATAGATTACTTTTCGTGTCAGAATTTAAAATAGAATACACAAACTGTTAACTTAGGGACTCAGCTTTTTTAATCTGTATGACATGAGGGTATATTATTGTTATTTTTGCAAATGAGGGTTTGTTATTATTGCTAGAGTACAATGTGAAAACAAAAAACACAACACAGAAAAAAATACACCTTTATTTCCAAATAACATATTATCCCCATACATTGTACTAGGGACATAGTTTAAATGTTTGTATAACCAGGATAAATGGGAAAATAAAATATATTGGTTTTATGTTTGGTAGCATTGTTTATTTTAAAACTATAGTGGATGGAAATTAAGAACTAGTGTATTTTTTTCTAATTTTTCCCTTTAAAGAAGTTGTCAGGCATATTTGAATAAAATAAACGCTACTTACTGGGGGCTTCCTCCAGCCCCAAGCTCCCAGGACCTCCCTTGCCGCAGCTCTGCCCGCAGCCGGTTGCCGAAGCTCCAGGAGGTCGCTCTGTGGCGCAGTCCGCTCCGGCCCACGTGACGGTGATTGACAGCGCCGATCGCGCAGGCGCAGTACAGAGCAACCTCCTGGTCGCTTTGACGTCATCGCCGGGGACCGGGTCGGAGCTCCGGCAAACAGCTGCGGGCAGTGCTGTGGCAAGGGAGGTCCTGGGAGCTTGGGGCTGGAGGAAGCCCCCGGTAAGTAGCGTTTATTTTATTCAAATATGCCTGAAAACTCCTTTAAATGCATAGAGAATAAAATTATTACTAAAAAAAAAAATTACGCCACAAAAGTCTAATTTGTCTTGAAAAAAATAAGATCTAGATCTTAACTACTTTGGCCTCCTGGACGTACTAGCTACGCCCAGGAGGCCATGTGCGCATCCGTGCTCTACCGGCCGTGGATCGTTAGCCCACAAATCAGTGAATCGGGCTATGGTGCCCGATCACTGATTCCTGTCCCCCGCAGAAAAAGCGACAGCTTCTTTTAGAAGCTCCACTTTTTCTGGCTGTTGCGTCCCCCTGCGGCCCTCTAAGCGTAGCGCTTAGAGTGACGTCATGTAAACAAACTCATGGCCGCCATCTTGTGGCCAAAAAGTAAAACTACAACTAAAAGTGAAAAAAATTAAACTCAACACATATTTACATTCTAAAAGTACTGTTTACATCCCACCCTCCCAAAAATACCCAAATAAAATGTTTAATATAAAAAAAAAAAAAAATTACAATAATAAAAAAAAAACATGTAAATATTTACCTAAGAGTTTAAACTTTGTAAATATCAATGTAAAGATGAAATATTTCTATATTTTTTTTATTCTAAACTTGTAAATAGTGATAGATGCAAAACAGAAAAAATGCACCTTTATTTCCAAATAAAATATTGTCGCCATACATTGTTATAGGGACATAATTTTAACGGTGTAATAACCGGGACATATGGGCAAATACAATACGTGAGTTTTAATTATGGAGGCATGTATTATTTTAAAACTATAATGGCTGAAAACTGAGAAATAATGAATTTTTTCCGTTTTTTTCTTATTCTTCCTGTTAAAATGCATTTACAGTAAAGTGGCTCTTAGCAAAATGTACCACCCAAAGAAAGCCTAATTGGTGGTGGAAAAAACAAGATATAGATCAGTTCATTGTGATAAGTAGTGATAAAGTTATAGGCTAATTAATGGGAGGTGAACATTGCTCGGATGTATAAAGTGAAAACGACTGAAGGCTGAAGTGGTTAATGTAGATCAAGATCTAGGTGTGATAAGTTAAGATAATGTTACTGGGGAATGAATAGGAGAAGTGCTGAAATGTGAAAATTCCTCTCGTCCATAAGGTGAAAACAACCCAAAGACTGAAGTGGTTAATAATAAAAGGGGCATGACTTGATGGGGTGTGGCCTGCATTAAGGGGTGGGGTTTAGGGCACCAGAGCTTTTGTGCTTATAAGCTCCTCAGCTGTAAATCCGGCCCTGTATAAATGTGTATGAGGAGCTCTCTGCGTCATCGCTGCTATGTATTAAGGCACACAACACAAACAACTTTAGAAAATGTAACTTACATTAACAAATCTATTCCTCATTTATTTAAATCAACAACACTACATTTATTACAGTAAAGAAATATATTGTATTTAATGTGCCACTTTGATAAAGTTTCTTTATTCTTGAATGTAAACTTAACATTTATAAGGTCGAATGACTTTCATACAATTTAATTTCTGACAAAATTGATCTGATTTTTCCAACCTTTCAGATCAATAAAATTGTAACATGTGTGCCCACCATTTTACTATGGTAGGGACATTTGCCTGTGATTATAGTATGTGTTAGATTGTAAACGCCTTCAAGGTACAGTGTGAGACCTACAGTATATTATTTGATGTACTCTGGAACGCTGTGGGAAATATCAGTGTAATATGTCAGTCATATCAGTCATATTATTAATACACTTATATGACACTGCTGTTTTTATAGTGTTTAGGATTTGTTTTATTGCACATTTGTTTTATTGCATATTGATTGTCTTATATTATAACTTTATATCAGGAACTGACGTTGATCTATCAGTTTATTAGCGCACCTTAGACCAAGTGTTTTTAGCCTGAAATAGTTGCTTGCAGTATAGGTAGCCTGGAGTAGTTGCTCCCAGTATAAGTAGCCTGTAATAGTTGCCCCCAGTATAGGTAGCCTGGAATAGTTGCCTTCAGTATAGGTAGCCTGGAATATTTGCCCCAGTAAAGCTAGCCTGGAATAGTTGCCTGCAGTATAGGTAGCCTGAAATATTTGCCCCAGTATAGGTAGCCTGGAATAGTTGCCCCCAGTATAGGTAGCCTGGCATACTTGCCCCCAGTATAGATAGCCTGAAATAGTTGTCCGCAATATACAGTAGGTATACAGGAATAGTTGCCCATAGTATAGGTAACCTGGAATATTTGCCCACAGTATAGGTAGCCTAGAATAGTTGCCACCGGTATAGGTAGCCTGGAATAGTTTCCCGCAGTATAGGTAGCCTGGAATAGTTGCCCGCAGTATAGGTAGCCTGGAATAGTTGCCCGCAGTATAGATAGCTTGAAATATTTGCCCCTGGTACAGGTAGCCTGGAATAGATGCCCCCAGTATAGTTAGCCTGAAATAGTTGCCCGCAATATACAGTAGGTATACAGGAATAGTTGCCCATAGTATAGGTAGTCTGGAATATTTGCCCACAGTATAGGTTGCCTAGAATAGTTGCCTGCAGTACAGGTAGCCTAGAATAGTTGCCACCGGTATAGGTAGCCTGGAATAGTTGCATGGAGTATAGGTAGCCTGGAATAGTTGCCCGCAGTATAGGTAGCCTGGAATAGTTGCCTCCTAGAGTAGGTAGCTATGCAGAGTATAGTGCAGCTTATCGTACCTGCTCCCTGGAGTCCACCGGCAGACTTCCTTTCATTGTTTAGCTCTCCTTTACTATTGTTTAGCTCTTCCCTACTACCTCTTCCCTACTACCTGCCGTGCAGGGGTGCACGGCAGCCTGGACACTAAGATTGCAGGGGGGCCAGGTGTCACTCCCCCCTGCATGCTGAGACCCGGGGCGGGCCGCTCCTTGCGCTACTGCCTGAGAAAGCCACTGACTTGGAGAAACTATACTGTAGTGTTTCTATGGCTTTTCATGGCTTTTTGCTATAGGAGCTCTTTCACCTGAGGTTTGCGTTTGCGTACCTATTTTTAGGCCAGCAGAGTGTTGTATTTGTATAGCATTCCAATAGAACACATAGCTATTATTCTGCTGGTGTATAAACACAGATATCACTGTGCCAACGCTGGCTAGGAGGGTGGGCTGCAGAACACAGGAGTGATTGCTACAAGCAGCATCGTATACAATGCACGATTGTTTATAGTGCTTTGTTCATTATATACTGTACTGGAATGGTTTCGAAGATTCTATAAGGCATAGCTAAACTGAACAACACAAAAGTCAGCTGGTCATACATAATTCAATGCTAATAATACATTCAACAATATAACAAAATGAAACATGAAATCAAATGTTTTCTCTTCATCAATGATAAGGGCCTGTTTCCACTAGCTGTGAATTTGTGCATTTATTTCAGCATGCGAATTCGCATAGCGATGATTTCCTATGTGCCTTTTTACATTAGATGCAAAAACTACATCCAGAAAAAAATCCTGGTTAGCAGTGTTACATTTTTTGGGGGGTACGCCACATGCTTTTTTTTTTTGTATGCGTTTTCGCCGTTTGCTTTTTTTGTGCGTTTTTGCATGCACGATTAATTATGTCAATGGGACTTCCTTCTTGGATCAAAACAAAAATACAATTATGTGAATTTGCATAAGATTTTGCATTTAAAAGCATATATATGCATATGCGAATTCGCATTCACTGACAAATTACATGTGAATCTCATGCTTCTAGTGGAACCGTACCCAGTGGGCCAGTTTTCATTGAGGCGATGTTTCCTTTGAGTGCTCAATCACAATTTAACTTTCAATGACTCCGATTAAATAGCTGAATTGTTTGTTTTAAAGTGTACCTGTAGTAATAAAAAGTGCCCTTGGGGGATACTTATGGTATCTCCCTACAGGGTTATTTTAAGAGAATCTGTAATAAAAAAAAATTCCCCCGGGGGTTACTTACCTCGGGAGAGGGAAGCTTCTGGATCATAATGAGGCTTCCACTTCCTTCTGTGCAGCATGGATCCAGAGCTGGGACCCCTAGACGGCAATATCTGCCTTTCCGATCCAGCGCAGGCGCAGTACCATCTTCCCCCTTGGCCTCCAGTCAGGGGAGGACTGGCCCAGGGGGACGGGGGGCAATCGCCCCCCGGGCCGCCCGAATCTTAAGTAATTAGGGCCGGCCGCTGCTATACGCAGCGGCCGCAGACATACCACAGGTGACAGGTTCGCAGTGGGGATCGCAAAGTTGAAGTATCCAATCAAAGAAGGGGCTGAGGCGGCCGGCCGTGGTGTGCCCTTGTGCGTGGCTGCGCCTGCGGTGGATGTGAGCGGCACAAGGACACAAATAGCTTAGGTCTTCTCCGGCCAGGTGGGTTGACCCTGCTTGACTCTGCCCCCCGCCTGGAGCCATTGCCGCCCGCAACGTGCTGCTGTGCCTGCGGTGTCATCAGAGTGAGCTGTCTCACTCTTCAGCTTTCTGTGCTGGGGGGGCTGGGGGCCTGGAGCTGTGGCTACGAGTGGCTGGCTGGAGGAGTCGGACACAGTCCTCCCCTGTGCTGTTGTGCCTGAGGTGTCGTCGGAGTGAGCTGTCTCACTCTTCAGCTTTCTGTGCTGGGGGGGCTGGAGCTGCGGCTACGAGTGGCTGGCTGGCTGTCCTGGCTGGAGGAGTCGGACACTCTGGGGGCTGGGAGTCGGAAATGCCACCTATAGCTGCTTGCTGCTGTGGAGGAGGAGGAGGTGTAGGACTGAGGAGACAGGAGGATAGAGGCGGTCGGGTCCAGGTTGCCAGAGGAGAAGGTGGTTTATATAAATTTTGTTTCTGTACTTCTTCTTCCTTCTTGTCACTGAGTTACTCACACTTTGCTGCCTGCCTGCTACTGCTGTCAAATTCAATTCTCTGCCCAGGCCAGTGCCCTCTGAGTTTTTTTGTGTGTGATAATCATCCCCATTCTGACCCTGGCCTGAGGGGGAACGTTTTTTCTTCTTGTAGTGTGATTGGCTGCAGGGGAGGGGGGAGGCAGGCAGTTAGGCACTGTCAAACAGGTAGTTGGAGGGGGGGGGGGGTAGGTGTCAGACAAGTAGTTTGTATGGTGGGTGGGCAGGAGTGGGGTTAGTGTGTGTGTGTGGGGGGTTGTTTAAAGGAGTTATCAGGCATTTTTAATGAAATAAGTGCTACTTACCCGGGGCTTCCTCCAGCCCCACGCTCCCAGCATGTCCCTCGCCGCAGTTCTGCAGTCAGCCATTCGCTGCCGCTGGCTCCCAGTCCCCGGCGATGGCACCAGTCTGATCTGGATGTCGGCCTGTACTGCGCCTGTGCGAGCAGCACTGTCAATCACCGCCACGTGGACCGGAGTGTACAGCGCAGGCGCAGTAGTTCTGCGTCTGCACAGTACGCTCTGGTCCATGTGGCGGTGATTGACAGCGCCGCTCGCACAGGCGCAGTCGGCCTGACGTCATCGCCGGGGGCTGGGAGGCAGCGGCAGCGAACAGCTGACTGCAGAGCTGCGGCAAGGGACATGCTGGGACCTTGGGGCTGGACGAGCCCTGGGTAAGTAGCACTTATTTTCATAAAAAAAAAAAAAAGCCTGATAACTCCTTTAAGGTTAGGCATCAGACACAGACAGGTAGATTGTGCAGAGAAATGGGGTTAGGCATCAGGTACATAGTGTGTGTGTGTGTGTGTGTGTGTGTGTGGCTGGGGCTGTTAGTCATCACAATTTGAAGATTTGCACACAAGAAAGATATGGCTTTGGGCTGGGGATGCCGTGAAACGGGCCTCTAGTTTGTGTTGTCCCCCCAGGCCAAAAGGTCCCAGTCCTCCCCTGCCTCCAGTGGAAATAGCCATGCCCGATCGGGTCCGCTCTGCTGCGCAGACGTGAGACACCTATGCAGTAGAGTGGATCCGACAGGCTCAGCTATTTCTGTCGGAGTCTGAGGGGGAAGATGGCACTGCGTCTGCGCTGGACCGCTGAGGTAAATATTGCAGCATGCTTCAGGAACTACTGCGCCTGTGAGTATCTAGAGCCAGCCCTGGGTCGGGTCTACACAGGGGAAGCCTCATTAGGATCCAGAGGCTTCTCCCTCCCAAGGTAAGTACCCTCCCAGGGGCACTTTGTTGTTACAGATTATTTTTAAGGAATACCTGAAGTGATGTGTGACATTTATTTAGTTATTTAAGTATTTATATAGCGCCGACATATTACGCAGTGCTGTACAGAGTATATAGTCTTGTCACTAACTGTCCCTCTGAGGGGCTCACACTCTAATCCCTACCATAGTCCTATGTCTATGTATGTATTGTGTAGTGCATATATCATAGTCTAGGGCCGATTTAGGGGGAAGCCATTAAAGTTATCTGTATGTTTTTGGGATGTGGGAGGAAACCGGAGTGCCCAGAGGAAACCCACGTGGGCACGGGGAGAACATACAAACTCCTTGCAGATGTTGACCTGGCTGGGATACGAACCGGGTACCCAGCGCTGCAAGGCGAGAGCGCAAACCACTACGCCGCCGTCCTGCCCGTCCTGACATGATAAGATACACATATGTATGTTATATCGCAATTCTAAATAGAACGATACTATGTTCCTTTTTATTTATTTTTTTCATTGTAAGGTTTAAGAATCCCGGGCTGTAAATGATCCTTTCTCTTCAAACTACAGTGTTACCCTCACTGATAACTAATTAGGGTAGTAACAGTGGCGTAGCTAAGGAGCTATGGGCCTTGGTGCAAGTTTCACATGGGGCCCCCAAGCGCTCTATACATAACAATTTATATGGGGCGCACCAAAACTTGCCAATGGCAACCACAGTGTCAGAGCTGCAAGAAGGGAATGGGGAGCACTTTGTTAATGATTACCACTATTCGAAGTATCTATAGAAGTGATTATTATGAGCACAGCACCAATAGAGAGCTAATACTGTGGTTGAGGGAGGGCCCCGATGCGGTCGCTACCTCTGCACCCCCTATTGCTACGCCCCTGGGTAGTAAATCTCCCAGTGGCTGAAAAAAAAAAACATATAGTGCAGGAAACAGTTCAAAGGTTCAGTAGTTCAGTATGCATCTGTATGGGAACTAAAAAACTTGCGGGAGTGATTTTCCTGCGATAAACGCGGAAAAATCACTGGACACTGTGGCGGTTTTGGAGCGATCGCGATTAGCGTGCTATGTATGCTAATCGCGATCGCTAAACGCTAATCGTGAATCGCCGGCAAACCGCTGCATGTAACACGTTTGCGGTTAACGCTAACCGCAAACGCGGCAGTGAGAACACTGCCGTGTGTTACATGCTGTATCGATTTTTACAAAACCGCTGGCAGTTTGCCTTGAGCAGGAATCGCGTGATTCCCGCTCAAGTGAGAACGGGCCCTCAGCCTACTCTCCGTTTAGATGTGCTTTAAAGAGAACCCGAGGTTTAAATAAACTGATAAGATAAACAATTGTATTTATTCTACTACTCCTAAAAATGACTTCTTTAGATATCCCATGGTTTTATTTTATATTTAAATATTTACAAAGTAGATTGAATGTTTTATTGTCTCTTTTCAATGGCAGTCTATTAAGTTTCACAGAATTAAAATACATCAACTATTGACTTTCTCTCCCTGCCCTCAGAAGTTGTATTTTTACAGCAACACATTTATGGCTGTAATTTGCTTATCAGTGAGGTTTACTATATTCCTGACAAGGTACTGACAAGACAGAAGCTGTCACTTGCATGCCTGAAAACTAACACTTTAAGGTAGCAAAATAAAAACTGCCTGGTTATTTATATAATTTGTACTGTACATACATATGTTTACCTCATCATGTCATATGTCGCCTTGAGTACACTTTAACCTTTACAGTGAGGAGAAAATAAAGGCCTAGTATTAAGTAGTATTGGGACTGTTTATTTATTTTATGACATTGCACATAAACTTTAGGAGCGTAGCAGCATAACTTGCGTTATACATACAATGTACATGTTGTAGATATAACCTGCGCCAGCATAACACTGACCAAGTAAGCAAGTAATGGAAGTTCTACTTACAGTATATTGTAGGTATAACTCACACTGCACAAACAGTGTATGGCCCTGAAAGTTTATATTCACTGTCCACACACAGCAAACATTAGTGAGTACACCCCATGTCACATTTCATTTCAGGTACCCTATAAAATCAGTATGATGATACATAACACAAACTGACATGAATTGCAAGCTAGCCTAAACATTTCCGGATATTCTTCCAGACAGGCCTTTGGGGAACTCTGGGCACAATCAAGCCACTCAGGAATTTTGAACCCGATGCGGATGTTGAGCGGCTCCATGACACTCTGACAAACAAAGGTAGCTCCATGTATAATGTTGATATTATTCTGCTATGTGTTTATGATGCCCATTGATGATGATCCATGTTACGCAATACTGGTTGAATGATGGTGGGTAACTGCACTCTCCAGGCATCACTGACACTGATGTGAATTAGAAGGGCTGAGGGGTTCGGCAACCAACATCCGTTCTGCACATGGTCTTTTGTTAGTGCCTGGAAACCTATTTTAGTGTGGCAGTCTCAATCAATGGAAACTTGTATGTGAAGCCTGTCAGTTCTCTCTGCTTTTCAAAGCATTGGTGAAAGGGTCGGAATGTCTAGAAGCCAATAGGCCAGCATGACAGCCAGGAGGGCAACATTTAAAATGGGGGTCAGCATTGGAGGTCTCCATATTACTGCATTTCCTCAGCTTTCCTTTAAAATGATAAGAATTCAAGGAGTTCAGCAAAGTGATCTAAAGATGGACATAAGAAATATGGAGGCTGTCATCTTTATTTCTTATCAAGAAATTCCAGTTGTAATGCTGATTTTTTTTTTGTGGGGGGGGGGGGGGGGGGGGGGGCTCCTGGAGGTTGAGCCACACAGCTGGACAAGCATGCAGCCAGTACAGTCAAAGATAATCTGTACACTTGTTCTAGGCCAACTGATCTGCATACTTGTTCCAGGTCAGCTTATTTGCTTACTTGTCCCAGATCGGCTGATTTGAATACGGTACTTGTCCCAGATCAGCTTATCTGCATACTTATTCCAGGTCAGGTGATTTGCACACTTGTTCCATGTCTGCCTGTTTGCATATTTGTTCTAGGTCAGCTGATTTGCATACTTGTCCCAGGTCAGCTGATCTGCATACTTGTTACAGGTCAGCTGATTTGCAAACTTGTTCCATGTCAGCCTATTTGCATATTTGTTCTCAGTAAGCTGATTAGCATACTTGTCCTAGGTCAGCTGATCTGTATACTTGTTTGAGTTCTGCTGATTTGCATACTTGATCCAATTTACTTGCATATTTGTTCCAGATAAGCTGATTTGAATACCTTTTCCAGGCCTGTGAGGAGTAGGATGGTCACTCAGAAACAAATCATTCCTGTAAGTATACAACTTGAAAATGGACCAATTAAATTAAACTTTGGTTGGATTTGATTGGTCCATTTTCAAAATGTACATACAGAATTTACAAAATCCTGCATCATCTTGTAATTATTTGCACCTCCTTGACCATTCCAACTGAGAATCCCAAATGCCAGGCAAGCAACTATTTCAAATTGGGGTCAGCAATGGCAGAATCTATACTTTTCTCTGTTTAGATTTCCTTTTATAATGTGCCAAGGTAAAATATTGAATAGAACAGTGAATGGATACCCAGCATAATCATGATTTGTGATATATGTATATTATGCAGATATTGATAGACTTTTGTACCTATTTCCTCTGTACTGTGACAGGTAATGTGCAAACAGTCATTGATACAGTCACCAATCTTGACAATGAGCAGAGACAAGAAGTGGTCCGACTGTACAAAGAAGAAATGCAGCAGGTATGACCACTGATATTTTTCTAATTATAATTTTACATAGCTTAAAATAACCCCTCAGCTGTTATACAAAAAAAAAAATGAACCTATGCAAAGCTGTATTTTAAGCAGCCTCACTCCGAAGCAGGTAATGTGGGCGTTTGTAGCTCTCTGGTAAATAGGGTGTGTATAGACCGCTATGTTAATTAAGGCACCCATTAATTATTGTTTTTAGGCAGCGTGTTTACTGCCCACTGTACAAACTACAGCTCCAAACAGGACTCCGCCTGCACCCATTTTAACTGCTCAGAGTCAGACCAGCACTTACTTATGACACACTGGCCCATATGCAATTCAATTTTTCACCTGACTTTTCTACCAGGAGATATTTTTTCATCTTCGATTTAAAATAACTTTTCAGCACTTTTCAATTAGAAAAGTACTAAAAAGTAGGTAAAATAGTACTATCAAAATTATTTTGAGTATTTCCTTGATTTCTGGTGGCTTAAAAGGCATTTTATTGACAAGTTTAAAAATACCACCTAGGAAACTCAGGTGAAAAAGTGAATTGCATATGGCCCACTGACACCAATATCTATGGAGATATCTCCGCTATGTCTAACGTTATCAGTGTAAGCAGGTAGCCAGAGTGGCTGGATAGTGTGCTGGTTAAAGTCTAAAGATACCACCTTTGACATAGGAGACACCAGACCTGATGCACTAACCAGCAGTAATCTTGCTGCAGCACACAGCAATGTTACCGTCACTGCTGGCAGCAGTATACCGCGAGTTACGCTATTACCGCGACCTGCGGTAATCAATCAGGAAGAATGTTGCTACGGTAATGTGCATTGCTAATGGTGACGCTTGTTAGTAATGCACGTTACTGTAGCAACGCTTCTGATTAGTGTTATTTTTTTTTAAATAAACATTATTATACTTACCAGGTGTCCCGATGTCTGGCTTCAGTCTGTAGCCCTGCCTCCTGAAGGAAGAGGTCATAGGTGCTTCTTTAGAACCACTCAGAGAAGGGCTACGGATGGAAGCTCGACATTGGGACACCTGGTAAGTATAATAAAGTTTATAAAAAAAAAACACTAATCAGAAGCGTTGTACAGTTTACTGTACAGCGCTTCAAAACAGAGTGAAACCCGATCACAATCACCCTAGGAATAATGCGCATTGCTAATGGTGACGCTTGTTAGTAATGCACGTTACTGTAGCAATGCTTGTTCTACTCGAGTACCCTGGGTTGCACTAATAGGGTAACTCACGGTACACGCTGCAGGTAGTAATAAAAATATTGCTGTGCACAGCACTATTATAGCAGTTTCGTGCATCAAAGTTCAGTAATATAAGCTGTGTATGCATAAGAGCTGAATAGAATAAAAAAAAAATATCATCATTCACCTGAGACAGTTAGGGCTGGAACCCACTAGGTATCACTGCAGCACTTTTAAATTGCGCCAGCACTGTGTGCAGCAATTCCTAGGGTGATTGCGATTGGGTTTCACACTATTTTGAAGCGCTCTACAGTAAACTGTACAACGCTTGTGATTAGTGTGATTTTTTTTCTAAATAAACATTATTATACTTACCAGGTGTCCCGATGTCTGGCTTCAGTCTGTAGCCCTGCCTCCTGAAGGAAGAGGTCATAGGTGCTTCTTTAGAACCACTCACAGAAGGGCTACGGATGGAAGCTCGACATTGGGACACCTGGTACATATAATAAAGTTTATTAAAAAAAAAAAACACTAATCAGAAGGGTTGTACGGTTTACTGTACAGCGCTTCAAAACAGAGTCAAACCCGATCACAATCACCCTAGGAATAGCTGCACACAGTGCTGGCGCAATTTAAAAGCGCTGCAGTGATTCCTAGTGGGTTCCAGCCCTAACTGTCTCAGGTGAATGATGATATTTTTTAAAAAAAAATTCAGCTCCTATACATACACAGCTTATACTACTGAACTTTGATGCACGAAACTGCTATAATAGTGCTGTGCACAGCAATATTTCCGTTACTACCTACAGCGTGTACTGTGAATTACCCTATTAGTAGTGCAACCCACGGTACTCGAGTAGAACAAGCATTGCTACAGTAAGGTGCATTACTAATACGCATTACAGTTAGTAATGCGCATTACTTACTTAGTAAGTATAATTAACTTTATTTAAAACTCCAAATGTTCGCCCCCCAAGTTTCTGCAAAATTGCTTTTCAAACCGACTTTACAGTGCTTCTATACACATAGCATTCAACTCAACCACGCTCAAAATGCAGTATGTTCTGCAATTGAGCTTACCTTTAATTGCAATAACATTCATGTGTTCCCCACCATTTACAGTAGCTACATTGTCAAAGCGTTTTTTTTTTAAACGTCGGCAACTGTCGGCAATTCAAAAACACTGCCAAAAACGCCCTAGCGGGTCCCAGCCCTTATCCACACTTTTTAATTTTAGATACAAAATAAGATATTGGAATTCCAGGAAAGTCCCATTTATTATTAGGACTATAGATCCAATCTTTTCCATCTTAACGCTGCGAGAAATGCAGGTGACTGCCATGACTGCTTAAAGATTTTTCCCAGATGTGGTTGCGATTCTGTTTATCATAAAGAATGGCATTGCATAGCAAATGCATTAAAATGCATGCAACTATGCATTGCGACCCCTCGGTGCATCACATGCATCACAATGCATAAATGGAAGCATCAAGTGTAATTTATGCACTTTCTGATGTCCCTGCAGATCACATTCTGTAGTATGCAGATGGAAACAAGGCCTTAGCCATTTAACCACTGAGTTTGTCTGTCTCTCTATTATGTTTGGTATAACACCGTATATTTCTGCCTTGGCAGGACCTTATAGACAATGTTAAGAAAGCACTTTCAGGAGATCTGGAGCGAGTAATCACTGGTTTGCTGAAGACTCCGGCTGCATATGATGCTGAAGAACTGAGATTAGCCATGAAGGTGAGATGGTCTTTACAGAACCTGCAACTTATAATCTATTTTCATATGCAGTCAAAAGTTGAGCATGCAAAATTTACATGAAAACTGTGATTTGCTGTGTGACTGATTGCCTTTATCCTTTTACCTCCGCAGCCTATATGTTACCTAACTGTAAGGGAAAGTTTGCTCCTTTCCAACACAAGAAGTACATTTCTCCCAGAGTAAAATGCCCTATAAATTATTTGCTCCTATGTTGCTGTTGCCTACAGTAAGCAGCAGGGCCGGGCCGAGGTAGAGAGAGGCTCCAGCCTCAGGGCGCAGTGTAGGAGGGGGCACACAATTCACTCAGCTTTCATTCCACTATTGTGTAACTAGAGATTAAGCTGTTGGGGGCCCTGGGGCGCCTCTTAGTCTAAAAGCAATCAGTGTTTGATGGCTGGAGGGATAGGGAGGGCGCACTTTGGTGTCTCAGCCTTAGGGGCTGGAGCACCTTGTCCTTGCTCTGCCCATTTATAGTTAATACTCCCCCATTTATACTAAATACTCCCCCATTTATACTTAATACTCCCCATTTATACTAAATACTCCGCCATTTATACTAAATACTCCCCCATTTATACTAAATACTCCCCCATTTATACTTAATACTCCCCCATTTATACTTAATACTTCCCCATTTATACTTAATACCCCCCATTTATACTTAATACTCCTCCATTTATACAAAACACTCCCCCATTAATACTTAATACTCCCCCATTTATACAAAATAATCAGCTATTTATACTAAATTCTTCCCCATTTATACTAAATACTCCCCCATTTATACGAAATATTCAGCTATTTATACTTAATACTCCCCATTTATACTTAATACTCCCCATTTATACTAAATACTCCCCCATTTATACTAAATACTCCCCCATTTATACTAAATACTCCCCCATTTATACTTAATACTCCCCCATTTATACTTAATACTTCCCCATTTATACTTAATACTCCCCCATTTATACTTAATACTCCTCCATTTATACAAAACACTCCCCCATTTATACTTAATACTCCCCCATTTATACAAAATAATCAGCTATTTATACTAAATTCTTCCCCATTTATACTAAATACTCCCCCATTTATACGAAATATTCAGCTATTTATACTTAATACTTCCCCATTTATACTAAATACTTCCCCATTTATACTAAATACTCAGCTATTTATACTAAATACTCCCCCATTTATACTAATAATTCAGCTATTTATACTAAATACTCCCCCATTTATACTAAATACTCAGCCATTTATACAAAATACTTCCCCATTTATACTAAATACTCAGCCCTTTATACTAAATACTCCCCCATTTATACTAAATACTCCCCCATTTATAATAAATACTTCCCCATTTATACAAAATACTCCCCCATTTATACAAAATACTCCCCCATTTATACTAAATACTCCCCCATTTATACTAAATACTCCCCCATTTATACTTAATTCTCCCCCATTTATAATAAATACTTCCCCATTTATACAAAATACTCCCCCATTTATACAAAATACTCAGCTATTTATACTAAATACTCCCCCATTTATACTAAATACTTCCCCATTTATACTAAATACTCAGCTATGTATACTAAATACTCCCCCATTTATACTAAATACTCCCCCATTTATACTAAATACTCCCCCATTTATACTAAATACTCCCCATTTATACAAAATACTCCCCCATTTATACAAAATACTCCCCCATTTATACTAAATACTCCCCCATTTATACAAAATACTCCCCCATTTATACTTAATTCTCCCCCATTTATAATAAATACTTCCCCATTTATACAAAATACTCAGCTATTTATACTAAATACTCCCCCATTCATACTAAATACTTCCCCATTTATACTAAATACTCAGCTATGCATACTAAATACTCCCCCATTTATACTAAATACTCAGCTATTTATACTAAATATTTCCCCATTTATACTAAATACACCCCCATTTATACTAAATACTCCCCCATTTATACTAAATACTCCCCCATTTATACTAAATACTCAGCCATTTATACTAAATACTCCCCCATTTATACTAAATACTCCCCCATTTATACTTAATTCTCCCCCATTTATAATAAATACTTCCCCATTTATACAAAATACTCCCCCATTTATACAAAATACTCAGCTATTTATACTAAACACTCCCCCATTTATACTAAATACTTCCCCATTTATACTAAATACTCAGCTATGTATACTAAATACTCCCCCATTTATACTAAATACTCAGCTATTTATACTAAATACTTCCCCATTTATACTAAATACACCCCCATTTATACTAAATACTCCCCCATTTATACTAAATACTCAGCCATTTATACAAAATACTCCCCCATTTATACTTAATTCTCCCCCATTTATAATAAATACTTCCCCATTTATACTAAATACTCCCCCTTGTACTAAATATTCCCCCATTTATACTTAATACTTCCCCATGTATACTTAATACTCCCCCATGTATATTTAATACTCCCCCATTTACAGGGCTGGGCCGAGGTAGAGGCGAGAGAGGCTCCAGCCTCATGGCGCAGTGTAGAAAGGGGCGCACAACTCACTCAGCTTTCATTCCACTATTGTGTTTGGAACAGAGAAATAAGAAAAAGGGGTACATGGCAGAGACTGCAAGCCAGATAACTAGAAATTAAGGTGTTGGGGTCCCTGGGATACCTCTTAGTCTAATAGCAATCAGTGTGTGACGGCTGGATTCGGAGGGATGGGGGGGCGCACTTTGGTGTCTCAGCCTTGGGGGCTGGAGGACCTTGTCCCGGCTCTGGTAAGCAGTAAAAATCTGACAGATCTAACAGGTGTTGGACCAGCCCATCTTCTCATGGGGGTTTCTCAGTATTTCCTTTGACTTACAAAAACACTCAATGCAAACCATCTATACAAAAATGTCAGCTTCCCTACTCATTTGAAAGCAATTTTGGATTGAGCAATTGCCGTTAAGGATGTGCTTTTTTAAAGAAACCTTGAGAACCCCCCATTAGAAGATGGACTAGTCTAAAACCTGTCAGATTTTACATTCTATTGTAAGTGACAGTGACAGTTTAGGAAAAAATATACTCATAGTGCATTCTACTCTGGAACAAACCTACAATTTATACATGCATACACAAGCATTTAAAAGAGAGCGCGAGTTGGGCTCATAAAATGAAAAAACTATGCTACCTGACCCGGTGGGGTGAGCGGATCAGGTAGCCACCAAAACCGCCGCTCTTCGCCGCTCCTGTGGGCCGCACTGGCCCACTTTCACTTTGTGACCTCCACTGTCACGACGCTGATAAGAGAGTGTAACGATCGGTGTAACAGAGAGGATCTGATTACCGGCGATCTGCAGTATCACCGAGAATGCAGATATATACCCGATTATAGATGATCTGCAGTATCACCGATAATCAGATATATCTCTAACCTCTGGACACCTGAGTAATATATGAGTGTTTGGTGCAACAGTAATACTTTGAGGAGAGCACCTGTACAGTGGGTGCAAGGCAGTAGGAGGTACTGCCCAGTGAACAGATTCCTTCCAATGGCCTGAGGCTCCCCAAGGGGCGGAGCCAGGCTGAGAGTGGGAAGGACAGAACATGAGTGACACCAATGAGGAAGTGTCACTGACAGATCTGTGAACTATCTCTTAACAGGGGAGAGAGTTCTCGAGGTCGGACAGGCCAGGCCGTTAACACACGGACAGATAAAGTACAGAGACAGTATACAGATGCAGAATCCTAAGACCAGCAGAGTTTGGCAACAGGGTATCATTATGACAAAGGTACAGAATCAGAGATCAGAAGAATGGTCAGGAAATCAGAAGGTCATAACAGATAATCAACAATGCCTAGGCTTGAGTGTGAGCTCCTAGATTCTCAACACTCCTGGAACTAAACTAGATAATAATAATAATACAGATGGTACAGAATTGCTAGACTAAGGTGTGATTTCCTTGATCATCAACACCTTGGAAACTGGTCTAGATAATAACACAGATAATAACAGAATTCCTAGACTAAGGTGTGAGCTCCATGATCATCAACACCTAAGAAACTGGTCTAATAAAGACAGATACTGACAGGGAACATAAATGTAAAGGAAAAGAGGGGGGCTGGGGAGCATATGTCACAGATCACAAAAAATCGAAAAATAAAGTGAAAAATTACAAAATTTATCAATATTATAATTAGGCATATTAAAAAGCACCAATATAAACTGCCAAGAGACCACGCTCAACAACCAATCAAACCATCAAACACACCGCTGCCTAGGACCACCTAATGTGGTCAGGGATCCCAAACGTCATGTAAAAAATAGGCCTAGGCAAACACAGTGCATCAAAAATGGAGACAATGGGAAAATAGCAGTTTAGTAGGCCGGCACAGATGGCAAGGGCACAGTAAGTCAGTACATCCAGTAGAGACAAGGAAGCCAATATAGCATCTGCAGACAAACTGTTCAATGAAGCAGCATAGCCAGCATGGACAGATGGAATGCAGGTTTCAGCAAGCACAAATCAGAGAAGTGACATAAAGCATAAGCCATACTGTACCCAATCCTGGTACAGCAATGCGGAGTCCAGTTAGCTCCTGACGGCTGTCTGTTCTCTCAACCCCATGTGTAGAAGCCCAAGGCTGGGGGAGTGACTTTTAGTCTGGTAGAGGAATCCAGTCCAGTGTGCTGGTGTAGCAGGCTATGATGGTCAGAGCAGAGTCCCATGTAGGCAGGAAGCTAATGGCCATCCAGGTAGAGATCGTGGGGATGCCTCAGGCCAGCAGAGGGTGGATGTGGAGAGTGGAAGAGCGGAGGGCCGCAAGGCAGACAGGTGCTAACACCACGCCGGCAGCCCTGACATGTTTCGCCGGGTCTACCGGCTTTTTCGAAAGGGAGGCGTGGCTGGAAACATGTACCGCCCCAAGCTCCTTATAGGGCCGCGTCATGAGTCACGTGCGCGCACGCATGCATAATTACGTTCGCGTCAAACAATGTCCGCAACGGACACGCAGTTCAGCCTCGCCCCCAACAATAGCCCAATCAGCAAGCCAGCCAAAATGGGTCGGCCTGATGCGTGGTGATGACAAACACAGGTGAGAGGGCAAAGTGGGGGCAGAGAAAAAGGGGCTGTGGGGCAGCACATGAATATATAGAAAATGTAACAGCGAAACGTATATGCAAATAAAGTGGAACAAAACCATGCAAACACAAACATACACAAACAAACGTGATAAATCTATATTAATAGCTCAGAGTCAGCAAGCACTGTCAAAAAGTCAAATTAACTATAAAAGTTGGACCCAAAGGGGCTTGCGAAAACGCAGTACCACAGTCCAAACAGTGTGCAAAATCAGCGCACTCAAAAGAAGACAAAAAAACTAAACAGAAACATATGCTAGCTATAACGGTAGATGCCACAGGGGAAGACACATGGAGACACCAGCTCGGAGCACAGCCCGCAGACACAGGGGGCATCGGAGGAGCAAACCGACGGAGGGGGGCAGGGAAGGAAACAGCAGAGCAGGTGGGGAATACGAAAAAGATCAATTAGGCAGAAAGGCTGCAAACCCGACAGTTTCATTGAGGCCAGGATATTCAGTGGCCTCCAACTCATAAATCCACCGAGACTCTTTTTGTAATAATAAACGGTCAAAATTGCCCCCTCTAATAGTGGTATGTATACGGTCAAGGCCGACAAATCGTATACCTGAGGCATTACCACCGTGCTCGGATCTAAAGTGCCTCGCAACCGGTGTGGTGGATGTAATGCTTTTAATATTAGTGATATGTTCGCCAATTCTGGATTTAAAATCACGTCCGGTCTTACCTATATAAAAAGCGCCACAAGGACACAATAGAAGGTAGACCACAAATTGGGTATTGCAATTCACAAAATGTTGTAGACGCCAGTGATGACCGTTGGGAAGGACAACTTCCCTCCCAATGAATAAAAATCGGCAAACAGTACATCCACCACAGCTATATGTCCCGGTTACCATGCAATGAGAGCGTGTAGTCTCAGTGCCCCGGAAATGGCTCCTGACAATCAGGTCGCGGAGAGACGGCGTGCGCCTGCACGTAATTTTGGGTTCCGGTGTCACTAATGGTTCGATTTTAGGGTCGTTGGTAAGAATATACCAATGACGTTGCAAAACGCGTGTGATTTCTTTAAACTGAGCAGAATAACGCACACAAAGGCGTGCGCAATCCGCTACGTCTCTCCGAGACCCGCCAGAAGCCAATAGGGCACTTCGATCGGCCATCCGAGCCCGTTGGTATGCCCGCCGTAAAATGCGATCTGGGTATCCCCGATCCCTGACGCGCGATCTTAGGGTTGTTGCCTCCTCCTCAAAGTTGTCTATGGAAGAGCAATTCCTCCTAACGCGGAGGTATTGGCCCACAGGGATGCCCCTGACAGTATGTCCAGGGTGGAAGCTATCGGCCCTAAGAAGGGCGTTCATAGCGGTCTCCTTCCTGTACAAGCCCGTGGACAAACAGCCATGGTCATCAAGGGTGATCCAAATATCCAAAAATGAGATCCTTCTACAATCAGACGTCATCGTGAAACGTAAGTTCCTTGTGTTCTTATTGAGAATGTCGACGAATTGTCTAAGTTCACAGGAGGTCCCCGTCCAGACGATAAAGATGTCATCGATGTACCTGTGCCACATCAAAACGTGGCACAGGTACATCGAGAGACCCTCGTCCGAAAAGGTGGCACGCTCCCACTCCCCCAGGTACAGGTTGGCGTAAGAGGGAGCACAAGTGGTCCCCATAGCCGCCCTCTGCACCTGGAGGTAGTGCGATCCGTCGAAAACAAAGATGTTGTTCAAAAGTAAAAATCTCAATAAATCCAATAAAAAGATATTGTGGGCCATTTGTCTAATATCGAGCTCGCACAGGAAGGTCTCAACAGCAGCAATGCCAAGGTCGTGTGGAATGCTTGAGTACAGCGCCTCCACGTCCAGAGCAACAAGGTATGCACCAGGAGGAACAAAAACCCCCTCCAAAATCCTCAAAAGATGCATGGTATCCCTGACATAAGAGGGCAAAGCCTGCACATGAGGCTGAAGGTGCCGATCAATGTACACGCTCGCCCGCTCAGTCAGGGAACCACGACCAGAAACAATAGGGCAGCCGGGGGGACTTGTCCTGGACTTATGAATCTTCGGTAAAGCATAAAAAGTGGGCGTTATGGTGTGTGTGACCTTCAAAAACTGTACAATGTCCTCCCCTATGACCCTGCGCCTATAATAGTGAAAAATTGTCTTTGGCATCTTGCAACTCTGGACGCGGAGACGCGCACATAACACTCCTGCCGAGTTAGTATATCGAGGCACATATCCCTGTAGACCTGCACCCCCATAACAACAACGTTGCCCCCCTTGTCGGAAGGCTTAATTTCCCACCTGGTCTGCCGCCCCAGCTCCCCCAACGCCGTAAGCTCCTCAGCAGAGAGATTATGGGAGCCAGAGTTTCTCCCAGAGAGACGTTTGATGTCACGTTCGACCACCGAGATGAAAGTCCTCAGACTGGGGCTGACGGAGAAGGGCGGAAAACGGTGCGATCTGTTCCTAAGCTCAAGCTCGTTTAAAGTGGGTTGGTATGTCACAGGTAATGTGTCAGGTATAGAACTAAAAAGACTTTCCCCCAAAAATTGGGGGTCTTCATCAGTCTGTAAATCGATCAGGTCGACCAGTGCCCTCCGGTCCCGACCCGACAACTCCGATATTTTTGAAGTCATAACTGACATACACATCTTTGGACGTAAGATCCTTATGAGATTACTCCATGATGGTTCTATGAGAGATGCTGTATCGTCTCGATACAGCATCTCTCATAGAACCATCATGGAGTAATCTCATAAGGATCTTACGTCCAAAGATGTGTATGTCAGTTATGACTTCAAAAATATCGGAATCGTATGTCGGGCAGAACCCGAGGCCCCTGGCCAAAAGTGAGAGCACAGACTCAGGGAGTATTTCACGCGTAAGATACTGACAGATACTGACAGGGTCTGAGTGCTACCACGTAGTGATCGCAACGCCAGACACCAGAGAAATGACCAACACCCAGTATATATACACCAGCGCTCTCCAGCGCCTCCCCTAAGTGCTGGACCAATGAAAGCTGCTGAAATTGTCAACTGACCGGCTTGGTCAGCTGACCCCCTTCTGACTGTCATAAAGGCCCTGCCTCTCTGCGCGCTCGCGCGTCCTCCTGAACCAGTGTGGACTATCAGTCCCAGCCACACCAGACATGTGTTGTAATGTTTCTGCTGTGTTGAATGCGGGATCCACCGCACCGCTGTCTGTGCGTGCGGCGTTTTCTCCGCATTCAGCATTACTGATAGGAGTAGGCCTATGTGTGCAACCTGCCGTGTCGGACGCGGAATCCGCCGCCCTGTTGTCTGGGCATGCGGCGGTTTCTCCGCGCTCCGACTGTGCGCCAGCTGCCATGTTGAATGCAGAATCCGCCGCCTTACTCTGAGTACTAGCGGCGGCTTTTCCACGTTTCCTCACAGAGAGAGATTTCTCTCTCTCACAGCAGCATGCAGGGAGGCGAGTGAGCGGAAGGGGGTGGTGTCAGGGAGAGAGAGCTGCCCAATGGCAGCTCTGGAAAGCCTGCAGGAATGCCGTGGGCATTTTGAGCAGGGAACCCCTCTCCTATTTACCCTCCAAATTAGCGTCAAATATTGTCGCTGCTTTTGGGGGTGGGGGAGATGGCTATAGTGCGGTGGTGGGGGGCAGAGAGCGGCGGTGGGGGGCAGAGAAGCATGTTATTAGGTAGAGAACATGCCTCTGTGTCCCATCTGCCCCCTAAGTAACCGCTTGGGGCTCTCTTCAAATGTTAAAATTTTTCACAATAGTTGTTCTATGAACGGAAGATGTGAGAAGCAGCACTACCTCAGAGATTAGCGCCTCAACAAAAGCAGGAAGGCAAGAATAGCAAGGTGAATAAATGAACTTCCCTGCAGCATGAGGTGTGCTTTTTCATAAAATTAATTTACAGTGTGGAACTATAAAGGTGGTTCATGTTTCTTTACACACCAGCTGGCATTTCATATCATGCTAACAGGGGGAGTGCTTGTACTGTATGCATGGCCCAGTGCAGGTGTTCCTGTAACAAAATATTAACCTTTTACCTTCTCTGTATCTAAACAGGTGTAACTGGTTAGCACTCTCTCCTTGCAGCACTAGAGTCCCACGGTTTAAATCCTGACCAAGACACTATGGCATTTATCCAATTAACTTTTCTCCTAAGTTTTCTCCTGGGAGATCATTTTTCATTTTATCTAATAGAGAAAATAACTTTTAAGCACTTAGCAATTTAAAAAGTACAAAAATTAGGTGCACAATGTAATCCCTGCCATAGCCATATGTATGTAAGGTAGCATAGGGCCAATTTAGGAGGGGGGGGGGGGGGAGATTAAAAAAAATGAAAAATGTTGCTCTTTTTCAATTAATAAAAAAAAAAAAAAAAAAAAAAATTGCAGCAGCAATCAGATACCACCAAAAGAAAACTCTATTTGTGAGAAGAAAACTAGGTAAAATGCATCTGGGGGCTAAGTTGTATGACCGAGCAACAAACTGTTAAAGTTGTGACGTGCAGAATTGTAAAAAATGGCCTGGTCATTAGGGGGGTATAAACCTCTGGTCCTCAAGTGGTTAAACAACTGATGGTAGTGATAACGGAACAGCATCATTTTTTTTTAATATGATCCAATTTTAGATTTCATGTTGTATCAAAGTTTTGCATGGCTATTTGTAAAACAAATTGCTTGCCAGGGTCAAGGTCAATTTAGCCGATAACAACAGATTTATGTTCTCTGGTACAGGGATTAGGTACAGATGAAGCCACACTTACTGAAATTTTATCCACAAGATCTAATGAACAGCTGCACAAGATCCAAGCCTGCTATAGGGAAGGTATGTCAGGACTCTTTTGACATAAAGTGAATTAGCTAACCTCTTCTAATCTTGGCTTTACACAAGGGGGTCTAAGAAGATCCAAGGCTCCTCTGGGAACCAAGACAGGAGTGGTTGTGGGCGCACATAGCATGCCCTGGTGAGAATTGGTTGTGATCATAACATTTTGTGAGAGGGATCAAATAATAGGTATAACATAAAGTACGTGAGCCTAGATTACACGCTGTAGACACTATTAATTGAGAACAATGGCTTTACCCATACATTATGGCTCAAAATGCAGAAATTGCTATTTTTCATGTTACAGTGTAAAACATTCTCCAAAGGTAAAAGATGTATACACAGAAAACACATAATTTACAAAGCAAGCACGACAAGCAAATGCTAATGATGTGCCGATATTACTAAAAACATGCAGGTCGCAACGGCATGCAGACATAACCAATGACAGGTAGAAATACAGAGGACTGGGAGATGGCTATAACATGCAGATATTACCTATATCCATGGAATATTGCTAACAATAGGCACATTGCAACCGCGTCTCCTTGCTTTATCCTCTATTGTTTCTTGCAACTGCTGTTTTTGTATTGAAGAACATGTCAGATTGTTAGGCTTTTCTTGTACTATACTTCCTTTGTCTTTTCCACCCGTCTTGTAATTATATTATACAATTCTATAGAGGGTGATGGCCCTATATCAATCAATAATAAAAATAGAGGTTTGTAACGATTGTGGAATATCTCCGTGGTCAGTGCACAAAATGTGCGCTGACACTGCGGAAATCCTCCACAAAGGCCTGAATAACAGCTCCCAGCTCTGGTGCAATGCACCTGTAGAGGGGAATTCCCACCGGCAGATGGAGCTGTGGAGTGCAGAGGCATATAAACCCTCTGCACTGCCACAGATGCCAGTTAGGAATTGTACGAGGGGAAGCAATATAGGGCAAGATAGCCCCTAGTGAAAGAGAGTGAGCACAGAGACAGAATGTATGTATGTCCACCAATCTAGTCGCCACCTGGCGACGGTGAACACACAACAGCGAAGACCAAGCGGGAAAGCAATCACAAGAAATGGCGATCGCTAACAGCGACACAAGACTGAGCAAAGACAGAGCATAGACGTAGTAAGAAAGACACAGCAAACAATAATGATCAGAACGCCAAAGAAAATAACAAACGCGGTCGCCGCACGAGAAGCGCAACAGCGACAAAACACGTTAATGGCGCGGTCTCCGCACGAGAAGCGCAACAGAGACACACCACGCCAACCCTAACTAACACATGAACCCAGAAACACCAACAAACAAATAACAGAAACGCTTGCTAATCGGTTGCCTTACCTCAGGCAACAGCAAGCGTTTGCTCTGGACAAACAGACAAGAGGAACAAGTCAGATAGGATCCACTGCTCTTCCGCAAGAGCGAGTGTGATTCGCACAACAAGACAGACAGAAGGAGTAACCAGCAGCAACCGCAGCTGAGGTTAAACTCCAAGACTGAATACAGAGAGATCCACCGCCTCTAACGCTAGGGCGAGTGCGATCCAAACAGACAAAGCGATTTTCTGTCAGCCGCTGCTGGCGACAGAACAATCACAACGGAAAGACAGAACGATTCACTACCGCCAACCGCTGGCGACAGTGCAATCGCAAGGACAAGACAAGACAGAATAGGCAGTACAAATATAACACAAACCTGACTGCACTAAATAGGAATGCAAGGAGCACTCCCAAAGGGTAACTACTCTAAGCTAGCAATAATAGCCTACAATGAGCAGAGGGCTGAGACTCCAGGCAAGTTAGCAGGAACAAACCTTCATGACCAGCAGGGAATTCTGGGAGGAAATGGTATTTATACTGCAAGCCATCAAAGGAAGCAGCTAAGCAATTTGCATGACAAGTGGATGCAAATTCCTCACCAGAACAGCAGCTCTGAAACACGCAGAGTGAAGACAGGTCTCTTTTCCAGAGACCTGCAGCACTCAGACCTAAAAAATGGTCAAAAAGCTGTCTGCCTGTGCAGACAGCAGAGCAGATCGATACAAGGTTAAAGCAATAACTTGCAGCTAATATCACTTGCAGGGAAAGAACCCCAGTTACACGCAGACTGTGACCGTTTCTAGGGTCAAGCAGACAGTATACTTAGATTCTAGTGACTGGCAAGTTGTGACGTTGAGGTGGGTAGTAACATTTTGACAGGCAGTTGTTGACAGGGTGACAGACAGAATTTGACATAGTGCTAGGCAGATAGTGACACAGTCACAGGCGGCAGACAAGGTAAGCAGTTAGTGACAGTCAGGCAGTAACATGGAGACCGGTAGCTAGTGACATGGTGACCAGCAGGTAGAGAAATAGAGCCTGATGCATGGTAGTACTGCTGTGCACAGACAGCACACAGAAATATGGAAGCGGGAAAAAAGGGCGCAGGCAGCTAGTGGACAAAAAGGGCGCCACCATTCACTCTCATGATAAATAACGTTTAATGGGCGCCGAGCTGGAAAAAAGGGCGCCGGAGATAAATAACATTTACAAACGGCGCCCGGAGATTTTTAATGATTTATAACTGTGCTTGTGGTGATTTACGTTTATAAAATGCACCCGTGCCGAATAACGTTTATAAAAATACTAAACATATTTATCTTATTTAACTAATTAAAACATTATTTAAAGTTTTATCCCTTACTGTTTGTAAAACATTATTATTCACAAAATAAAGCGATCAGTACGTAACGTAAATTTCAATATATTTTTTGCAGCCACAATTAGTAAAACATTATTATCCACATAATAAAGCGATCAGTAAGGGGGGTCTTAGGTTTAGGCACCACCAGGGGGGTCTTAGGGTTAGGCACCACCAGGTGGGTGTTAGGTTTAGGCACCACCAGGGAGGTCTTAGGTTTAGGTACCACCAGGGGGGTCTTAGGTTTAGGCACCACCAGGGGGGTCTTAGGTTTAGGCACCACCAGGGGGGTCTTAGGTTTAGGTACCACCAGGGGGGTCTTAGGTTTAGGCACCACCAGGGGGGTCTTAGGTTTAGGCACCACCAGGGGGGCCTTAGGTTTAGGCACCACCAGGGGGGGTCTTAGGTTTAGGCACCACCAGGGGGGTCTAGGGGTTAGGGATAGGTACAGGGAGGGTTCTGTGTGAGAGTAGGGTTAAGTATAGTTACAGTACAATATAAACCACCAGGGGGGTGGTTAGGGTTAGGCACCACCAGGGGGGTCTTGGGGTTAGGCACCACCAGGGGGGTCTTAGGTTTAGGCACCACCAGGGGGGTCTAGGGGTTAGGGATAGGTACAGGGAGGGTTCTGTGTGAGAGTAGGCTTAGGTATAGTTTTAGTAAAATTTTAGTCATACTTACTAATGTTTTACAACACTTATTACGAACGTAGTTATATTTATATCATCGTTATAAAGAATATTTTCAGATTTTATTATAAGAACAAACCATAAATGAAGGTTATTCACAATAATATACAATTATAACAATTAAACATATATTATCGTTTTTTTAATAAACGTAATTATAAGTTTCACTTTTGAAACAGGGAAGATTAACGTTATCACAATTGCCGATTTCATAAACATTATTTAATGATTTATAATTTTGTAAAACATTATTTGTAAACGAAATATAGCACACTATTTTTATAAACGCTATTAACCACTTCCGGATTCCGGGTGGTTTGGCTGATCTGTGCTGCGGGGGCTCTTCAGCCCGCAGCACAGATCAGAAATCAGGTAGGGCGATCAGACTTCCCTCCTTTTTTTCCCACAAGGGGGATGTCCTGCTGGGGGGGTCTGATCGCCGCCGCGCTGCTGTGCCTAGCGGGGGGGGGGGGGCTCCTCAAAGCTCCCCTCCGCAGCACTAGTCCTCCCTCTGCCTCCTTCCCTCCCTCTCCCATCCCCCGTGTGCGGCGCAGGACGGAAAGCCGTCCTGCGCCGGATAGGATAGGCCTTAGCCTATCAGATGCCGGCGATCCCCGGCCAATCAGAGGCCGGGGATCGCCGATCTCCTCTACGGCGCTGCTGCAGCAGCGCCGTATATATGTAAACACCGGGGAAGATCTTCCCCACGTGTTTACATTTACCCTGCGAACCGCGATCGGCGGCTCGCAGGGTGTTCACGGAGACACCCTCCGTGAACTGACATGGAACGGCCGCTCATACGAGCGGCCGTTTCCATGCAATCCACTTCAGGATTCAGGGGCGTAGTTAAGGGTACGCAGAATCCTGAAGTGGTTAATGATTATTTATTAATTAGCGTTTACACCCCGCGCCCTTTTTGTCCGGGCGCCCTTTTTGTACGTATTTCTGGCAGTAAGTACCACAAGTTACACTATTAGCACGAACTGGGGTATTCGAGTAAAGTGACGGTTACAATCGCTGGTAATGCTCTGTAGTAATATGGATTAACATAGCAACAATCACGCTACTCGAATACTGCAGTTTGGGGTTGATTCATTAAGTGCAGCTTAATGAGAGGAGCGCGAGTTATGCGCACGGTAAGCGTGGTAGTGCAGAACAGTTTGCGCTGCTAACTACCTCGCGCTCCTTCTAAGTAAAGGCCGCTTCACTGATCCCACCCTGAGCCCCGGTGGGTCCAGTGGCTTTAATGAACGGATCCCCGCATTTTGATTGGCCTAATAGGCTCCCCCCAGGTCTTTCCAGAACACTAGAGATCTTTTCTACTGGCTTTAGAACTCTGTAAATGAACATTCCACAGAGATCCCCGGCCAGTACTGTAGATGTTGACATCTGTGATAAATTCAGAAAGTAAATAAGGGAGAGAAAAGATTTTACAATGGGCAAGCACTGACTAAATCATTTATAGATGAATGCAAAAACAATAAGCAATTTTACTCATTGTTATTTTGACTACATTGCCTATTTAACAGAATAGTAACTATTAACTATTTTGCCTATTTTACAGAATATAAAACCGAGCTGGAGAAGCACATTGCGGCTGACACTAGTGAGCCCTTCACTGGACTCCTCCTAGCACTAGCCAAGGTGATGGTACACACCAAATATCATACAAGCAGAGCACTATTATCCACCCGGCCCGACATACACTTTCATTTTCTTTATTTTCAGGGCAAGAGAGAAAAGGAATCTGTGATTATTGATTATGGACTGATTGAGCAGGATGCTAAGGTTGGTTTAATATTTGATGTATTAGTGGTGTCATTGCAGCCTCTAGTGGTGTAAAGTGAAAGTGCAAATCAAACAACAATACTGAAGAAATTACTGATAACATTCCTCACACAACATGAGTAAAGCCTTTTACACACACTAGATTAAAGTCGTATCAGACAACATTTGTTGCTGGGAAATATTGTTTGTGAAACTAATTAGTTTGAGAGTGGCGACCTTAATTTAGTGTGTGTATGGACCTTACAGTGCCCATACATCAGGATGTATGGGCAGATTGACCAAGAGACAGATCTCTCTCTGATAAAATCTGATTGGAGAGAGATCTATTCCTGCCTATACACCACAGGCCAATTCCCAATCAATTTCAAGCTGAAATCAATCCGGAATAGGCCTTGTGGCGCCTCATCCGCTGGCTCGACGCTGTCCCTCCGAATGTTCCATGTCCCCTCTGGTGTCCATTGCACTATACATTACCTGTCCACATCCACTGCTGCCTCCGGACTCCTCCATCCATAAGCATGCCCCACGTGGTACTGGAGTAACGCAGGCGCGCTGGACAGAGCCCGGAGCCAGCCCAGAGGCAGGCGTAGAGAGGTAATGTATAGCACACTGGGCATCGGGCAGGATGATGGAAGACTAGGAGGGACAGGGTTTTGTCGTGTTCGTCACTTGTCCCAATATAGCTCACCGTTACTGCCTCACACCCAACTGACCACAACGGCCCAACACCTTGAAGCATGCCTGATGAAAGTGACCAATTTCAGCCCGAAATTGGTCGCATGGTTTCATCCAATTCGTTTATAATAATTGTAATTGATTTCGATGGTCGATCGGCCACCAAGTTGCCATATATGGCCACCTCTAACCTTCAGTTGGAGTGCTATGGGGGTCTACAGTATTCTGCCTGCAGTGCAGCTGCAGCAGAGGAGCTTGCCCTTTGCTGAGCGCAAGTTTCACTACTTATCTCCCCTACATTGTTCTACATCTGATCATCCATCCAACAGCACTGCCTTGTATGGTTGGCTGCTGAATTTCTATTACCCTGGTTGACAGACTCCCAGCCACTGTTGTGCAGACTTTAGTACAAGTCTTTTCACAACAGGTTAATATGGGAATATAAAGTCCAACATGCAGTACATCCTTCACTGGGACAATCAGTTATATTGAATGAGGCACACCACATATTTGCAGTGTAATACTGCACACAATTTGCATACTGTGAACAGGCCTTATCTTAATCTTATACCATTTTCATCCTATTCTCTTTAGGTTCTAACTAGTGACCTGGGACCTAAAAACTCTCCCAACATTGCTCAGTGGATAACAATCTTTACAGAGCGGCCAAAAGGACATCTCAGACGAGGTGCGCAATGTACAAACACCTGGTTTGATAATAATGTATGCTTAGGTGTTATGCACTGAATTAATATCACCATATTGCAAGACAATCTGACATTTTGCTACCAATGAGAAGCCCAGTATAGACATAGAGAATGACTGCCTAAAATGTTTGTCTGTGATTCATTTGGCCTTCTTTGTGCCAACTACAGTGCCGGTTTATGCATGCTTCTCATACCAGATCTAATTATGTACTGTCCTGTGGAAAGAAGAAAGGGAGGAGCAGTGCTAAAATGGAAAAATTCCATTGCAGCCAGGGCCAGATTTTCCATAAGGCACTGTAGGCGCATGCCTACAGATGCCTTATGTGGGAGAGACGGCCCCCCTCCTCAGATCACTGACCTCAGGAGCTTACAGTCTATTCCTTGCCTCATATCATTAACCTCAGGTACTTACACTCTAATTACTGTCTCATATCATCCTTAGAATCTTACACCCTAAAGTTGGCCATTAGAGATGTGGCGAACATCTCCAAATCCCTGGGGCTCTTACTACTTCCGGGTCGCACTGACCCGGAGTAGTACGCCTGCGCTGCCCGGCGGAGCGCGTCCTAGATCGCGCTCCTGTTGCCGGGCACTTTCTGCGCATGTGCGTGACGTCATGAATGACGTCACGCTCATGCGCAGAGAGTGCCCGGCAACAGGAGCGCGATCTAGGACGCGCTCAGCCGGGCAGCGCAGGCGTACTACTCCGGGTCAGTGCGACCCGGAAGTAGTAAGAGCTCCAGAGATGTTCGCCGGGCGAACAGTTCGCCACATCTCTACTGGCCATACACTGGCCCAATTTGCCACCGTTTCGACAGCAGATTCAATCACTGGGATCGAACCTGCTGCCAATCGTTTGCGCTAAACGCACCCGCCGATCCGATTTCCTCCCGAAATTGGCTCGGTCCGTCGATTGCGCCGTGCAGGAAATTACCGTCGATCGCCCGCGGGTAGGGAGCGCGTCGCTAGCGGCGGCCGATCCGATACAGATATACAGTACCTGACGCTGGCTCCCGTGCATCTTCTCCGTGCTGCACTGCTCTGTTCCTGCTTCCATCCCAGCGTACATTAACTTCCTGTGTCACTCCAGTGACCAGGAAGTTCAAATAGAGGGCGCTCTATTTGAACTTCCTGGTCACGGAGTGACACAGTGTACGCTGGGATGCGGTGCGGTGCAGCGCGGAGGAGAGGACCCGGAACCAGCTTCAGGTAATGTATACGGGGGTGGGGGCAGGCGGCAGGAGCAGCTCAACAGATTGTGATCGGTTTCAGGCTGAAATCGATTCACAATCTGTTTGCAGTAAAGGCAGCCATACGATCCCTCTCTGATCAGATTCGATCAGATAGGGATCTGTCAGTTGGTCGATCTAATGGCAAATCGACCAGTGTATGGCTACCTTAATACTTGTCTCATGTCACTAAGGACAGTTAGTGACATATGGAAGGTATTAGAGTTTAGAATATTTTTTACTTGGGGGTGCAGCCTGTGTTTAGGGGCGGAGTTTAAGGCACCACAACCCATGCGCCTATGGGCCTCTGAGTTGTAAATCAGGCCCTTATTGCAGCTGATACTTGTTGCCCATGTTGCTATTGAAAAATGACTGAAACAATCACAAACAATCATTTTGGATTTCACATGGTAATCCTACATACCATTGCAAGACTTATGCTTTTTGTATGGCCATCAACTGAGCACCTCACACTACAGTGCTCTGAGAAATAGTGGCCAGCCTGGCTAAATTGCATTTCTTGACATTGCCTGGAACCAAACATGACTTCTCACTGGTCTTCCATGCATGAAAATGCACATCTGGCCAGTCTAAGCACGTATATTAATAACTGTATGAGCAGTAGTTGCTGGCTGCAGGCTGTCAGAACATGTCTACATATCCAACAGACCTCGTGTTTTGGGACTTGGAGCTACAGTGAGCTTGATCTAAACGACTGATCAGGGAATTCCTTTTAAAATATCTAATAAGAAAGACCGACCTCTATTTATTAGCCCATTAACCATTCAATGTTACGGCAGCAGTCAGGTGATTTAATGACCGATGGTGATGAGAATTCTACTTTCCTCCTAGTCCCCACCATCTAGACAGGCTACCCCCCCTCCCCATGAATGCATAAGTACAGATATTAATGTTAGGCAAAGGAGGTGGGGGGGGGGGGGGGCAGAGTGAGGCAGAAGCTGGGGGGAAGGGTACACTGCAGCGACCTTCATGTGGAGACGAAAAATTTGACTTTTGCCAGAATCTGCGACTGCCACTTCATCTCTGCATCACACTAACCTTCCCCCTCTCCTACTTACCTTGGTACTTATGCAGCTGAGCTGCAATTCCACTGCCGACTGTCCAGGCGGTAGGGACCACCCAGCGGCTGTGACAGGGGGGCTTCAGGCACAGGAAGTTCAGGTACAAGAAGGTAGGTGTGCACTGCTGACCTATCCATTCATCACTTATTGGGGAACCTGGTACAGTTACTAGCAGATGCTACTGTAGCCAATGGAAGAAATCACTCTCTATGAAGAAAAGTGAAGGTGTTTTCAAAAGCAGGTAATCAAATTTGGAACCTGAAACCTGATTTTTAGTGTTTGTAGGATTTCTCCATAAAATGAAAAAGGAATTCTTCAAATGCTCACTGTATAGGCAAAGGGCAGAGGAGTAGCAACCATTCCCTATTTAGACTTTAATTTGTTCATTTTTTTTCATTCTTCCATTCTATTACTACTATACGCTTGTATTTAAATAAACTATATAGATATGTCCACACAGTGTACCCTATATGGGACTATATGTAACCATGTCCATACAGACATCAGAGATCTGGTAGCTGAAACAACTGCATACCTTTTTGACCAATTCCTTTGGCCAGATGAGTAGTGGGTAGCGGCCACCATCTTTTCCTTCTCCCCTTTCCATTGGACAGTACATACAATGCAGGTAAGACCCTGAATGGTTATTGGTTGCAAGCAGAGTGTCATCAGAGCCATAGTACAGTAGTTTGTACTTCATAGGTCCTGCTAACTATTATTCATATTTGGCCCTAGTGTTTGATAGCTACAAGAAAATCACATCTGAGGACATAGAAGACGGCATCAAGAAACATTTTAAAGGGGATCTCCAGAAAGCACTCTTCACATTGGGTAAGTGTCTGTGCATGTATTCTGAACCTAATTGGAACAAGATAACATTTATTAGACTCCTTGCCTTGCTTAAAGGACTTACAAGGCAAGAAAATTAAATGCCTGGCTGGCAGCTGTAGCCTTAGGGGACGCCATCCGTGTCCCCCGTTCCATTCCGCTGTGGGTTTTTTCAATTTACTCTCTCACGCGCTTTATGTCCACGAGACCGCCGGGAGTGAGGATGAGACTGGAGGAGGACTTAGGGCTGCACAGCCGCACTCGCGGCTATATGGACTGCACAGGTGCGGCGAGACATGCGACGAGACGAGATGGCAGCCATCTTTATTGGGGAAAATCAGGACGACACGAGGTCAGGGCCAGAACAGAGAGTGTAAATTGAAAAACCCCCTGAGCGGAATGGAACGGAGGATGCGGATGGTGTCCCCTAAGGCTACAGCTGCCAGCCAGGTATTTAACTTTTTTTCAGTGTCTCGCCTCGAAAGTCCTTTAAGAACCTTCCTAAGGAGGGCCTGGGGCTGATGGATACAACTGTAAATACTGGGCAAAAGAGATACCCCTAGAACACCTCCAATCTCACCTTCATTACACCTTCAGACAAGCTCTTAACACACTTCCAGTCCCGCCTTCATCACACCTCCAGTCCCGCCTTCATCACACCTCCAGTCACGGCTTCATCACACCTCCAGTCACGCCTTCATCACACCTCCAGTCACACCTTTATAACACCTCCAGCCAGGGGCGTACCTAGAAAGCCCCAGGCCCCCCTGCAAAAAAAAATTCCGCCCCTCCTCCCCCCTAGGGCCCGCTCAGGGACTTTTTGGGGGCAGGAGGGGTAACAGCATAAGAGGAGAGCTGTGGCCGCAGATTGGTGGGGAGGGGGGAAATCCCCCCCCTCCCTCACCTCGGGCACTCCTCTCAGCGCTCCCCTCCTGCAAGCAATCATTGGTGGTGCTCGTGGCAGCGGCGGCGGCAGGCAAGCTGAGCACATACCTCCTTCTGGAAGTTCCATAAAGCACTTAGTGATCGGAGACCGGCCAGAAGGAGGTATGTGCTCAGCTTGCCTGCCACCGCCACCGCGGCTGCCACGAGCACCACCAATGATTGCTTGCAGGAGGGGAGCGCTGAGAGGAGAGCCTGAGGTGAGGGAGGGGGGGAATTTCCCCCCTCCCCACCGATCTGCGGCCACAGCTCTCCTCTCATGCTGCCCCCAAAAAGTCCCCGAGCGGGCCCTAGGGGGGCCCCGGCCCCCCCCCCGCGACGGCAGGGGTCGCATCCCCTATTGTTACGCCAGTGCCTCCAGCCACGCCTCCAGTCGCGCCTTCATCACACCTCCAGTCACACCTTCATCACAACTCCAGTCAGGCCTTTGTCACCTGCAGTCAAGGCTTCATCACACCTTTTCATCTCATCTACAAAATAACGTTTCAGCACCTAGCAATTAAGAAGTACTACAAACAGATGAGCAAATTAATACTAAATGTAGTTTAGGCATTTTCTTATTTTCTGGGGGCTAAAAAATTAATTTATTGATAATTGATAAGTTGTCAAAACATCTCCTGTGAGAATTCTCAGGAAAAGCATCTTATTTCATGAATTATCTCTCTTTAAGGGCCCTATTCAATTAATTTTTCTCTTGCATTTTCTCCCAGCTGATATTTTGACACCTTATCAATGAAAAAAAATGTAGGCCACCAGCAAGCAAGAAAAGACTCAAAATAAGTTTTATTTCTTTATTTTTTTACCTACTTTTTAGGGGAACAGGAAAAAGGGCACATATGGCTAATGGACTAAAAGGGCGCACCATAGGCTCCAATGGAACATATTGGAGGATTTAGGGCGCCCGTTAAATAGCGGTTGCTGGGACCATGTAATCAATATTTATTGTTAAGGCCCGGTTCACACTTGCGGTGGCCCTCCGGAATCGCCGTGCCGGAGCCGCACCGCCTGCAGAACGGACGGAACGGACGCACGGCATAGCAATTAAAGCCTATGCGTCCGTTCACATGGGTCCGTTCTGCAGAACCGGAGCCGGACCGGATCCGGGCCGGATCCGGACTCCGGCCTCCGTTCCAACATGCGCCATTTTTTCATCCGGCCCCTCCGGCAGCCGTATCCGGGGCGGAGCCGGACTGCACCATCCGGCCAATACAAACAAATGGGAACCGGAGGCCGCACAACACACTGGCTGAGAAATCCGGATGTTCTACCCCACTTCCTATGCGGATTGTTGCGGCGATATTGGCTGGGGACACAGGGGCAAGCATTTCGGAGTGGAGCAGCACAGCTGTATCCGGATCCGGAGATGTTGGCAGCATGTCGGAGGTGGAGGTGAGTGCTAAACAGCAGAGGGCCTGATTCCACAGGTCCCCCTTCTGCTGACCTCCCAGACCCCAACTTTTTTTTTGTTTTTAACGAACTTTTGCCAAACGGATCCGGATCGCATCCTGATGGACACCTGATGCAACCTGACCGGATCCGGATCGGATCCGGATCAGAACCGTACGGTTCCGATCCGGATCCGGTCCGGATCCGGTCAGGTCATCCGGTCCGTTTGGCAAACAACCGCTAATGTGAACCGGGCCTTACAAAATAAGTTTTGAAACAAAAATCGTTTAGAAATTTCTTTTGGTTTAACTTATTTTTGTTTGAAAATTCGTTCTTAGGAGTACAATGCATAAATTATCGTTTTGAAGCTTATTAGCTTACAAATATATCTCTTTTTGAATTAACCTTGTTTTCGGAATTACAATGCGTAAATTATAGTTTTCACATTTCTAATCTAATATATTGTTTTTTATATTAACAATATTTTAAGATTTTTTTAATACGTTTTTTATTCTATTACAAATATATAGCTTGAGCTATGTTTTTTTTTAATGTTACCGTTATTTTAAGATTTGTAATGCGTAAGTTGTAATTCTTTTTATACTATTACAAGTATATAGCTTTTTATATTCGTGTTATTTGCAGCGAAGTAGGTGGATCTTTAGGCATAGGCACCACCACGGGGGTCTTGGGGTTAGGCACCACCACCTGCTGCATGAAACAGTGGTAAAATTGCCTTGTGTAGGCAGCACATGGCAATTTTACTGGTACTAATGGCAGGGGGCAGAACACGTTTCCCTAGTAGAGCAACGCATGTTACTATGTGTGACGCCGGGCGACGCCCAGTCGGCCAAAACGCGATTGCGGTCGGTTAGCGACACAAATCGTTAAACCAAGATTTGATGTGTAGTATTGTCTTAGCCGAGTAAAAGCCTGGGGGGAGGTGTTAATTAGCATGGACATATTCCCTGTGGAAGGCACAATTCCTTTTTCTGTTCTGGGAACCAGGTGACACCTAGATGTTAATTAGCCAGCAGAGAACTCACTCTGCCCTTTTGGGAAAGACAGGATGAGCTCCCAGCAGGGGGCTATTCAAAAATCTGCTCTGCTCAGACCGGCCGGAGCCATATAAGAAAGCATGGAGTTTAGGATTTTGAGCATGTTTAAGCAATACCGTTCAGGTGAGAAATGTGGAAGTTATATCATTCTGCTGGTCCGGATCTTGTGAGTGTTTTGATATTAAATTTGGGCCACTGGCATAACCAGAACCCTGGGAATTCCACCGTTTTTTAACCGGGCATGCAAACATGCCCAAGTTTGATATCATATTAATCGGTAGGTTCTGGGGATCGAGAATATGTAATTATTATTTGTGTGCTGGCCGCGCAGGTCTGCCTAGGGAACATGTCAGGATTATGAGGTTGCTAAAGCCCCTGCCCCAGATGTGATTACCATAGTGCGGCCTGGGGGCCGACTCTGGAAGCCCGCCTCTGAACTCAGCTCCATTAAAAGTGAATGAGCTGCCTGGGAAAGGGATTCCTCCCTTTCCCATCTTCATGAACACATGGCCACCTTGAGGAACAAGTGGTGGCCATCTTGCCGGAGCTGAAACAAAGGACATCCTCCATCTTGTTTGGATTTTAACCCTTGCTGAACTTTGAATCTATCTCTGGAACAAAGAACTTTAAGAACTTGAAACCGTTTTGCTTGGACTTGATGATTTTCCCACAAAAGGACATATTTCCACAAACCATAAGTATTTTCTCCCTTTTTATTTCATACTGGCTATTACTGTTTTAATAATTGTTGATTTTAATTATTGTCTGTATATATTAATTATTTATATTGCTGTGAATAAAAGACTTCCTCCAAGTCATTCACTGTTCCGCTACCCTGCTTATCAGCACACACAGAACTGATCCCGGGTCTCTGGAGAGACGCTACTATTGGTTGTTTTTGGCTAGACAGAATACAGCGTGTTTTAACCGTTTTTATTCGCAAGATTAGTCAGGCAGTCGGGTCCACGGGCCCCTACCTGTGGTGGTGGCAGTCATACCCTGAATGGTGTGTGAGTTGTAATCACCCGTATCTCACAGGCTCCCTTCTGGTTTGTCTGCAGGCTATCTCTTAACGGTTCCTGCGCATTGACTGCGACCAGAGTTCGCACGATCTGTGCGCGGGCACCGTTTAGAAGGCCAATTGCGGTCTGACCACCAGGGCTCCTGTGACACTATGGAAATGCATTGTACACTGCGAGTGTACAGGATGTTTCTATGGTAGCCCCTAATAAGCGTGTTGAACTAATAGGGTAATGCGCAGTGCCCCACTGCAGTTAGTACCAGTGAAATTTCTGTGCGCTACCTCCACATGGCAAATCACTTTTCTGGAGGGTGATTTTGACAGTTGAATAGGGTATATTGGCCAAGCGAGTTCATTACCTCCTGGGGAGTGCTAAATTGAACTGAATTAGGTAACGTTCTTGAGGTGAACAGATAAACTGTCAGTCTGTCACCAGGGTGTGCTCGCTTCTGGAGGAAGAGATAGGGAAGTTGGTACTGGACCACTGGACCACCAAGGGAGGCATAGCAGGCAAACGTAGACAGATGTCGGGGCCATGGGAGGTGCGGTAAGCCTAGGCGCATCTCCCCCCACAAACAGAGCGACATTTTTAGATTTTATTAAGGACTAAGGTATCCTTAAATCCCTCAAGATATTCATCATGATTGTGGAAAGCTTCACAAAGAGAAAGTGTAACGATTGTGTAATTATTTCCGTGGTCAGCGCACAGGATGCGCGCTGACACTGCGGAAATCCTCCACAAGCGTATAATCTGAGAGAACCCAGCAATGGTGCTATGCACCTGTAGAGGGGAATACCTGCCAGCAGATGGAGCTGTGGAGAACAGAGGAACAACCCCTCTGTACTGCCACAGATGCCAGATAGGAATTGTACGAGGGGAAGCAATGCAGGGCAAGATAGCCCTTAAAGAGAGAGAGCACAGAGACAGGATGTATGTGTGTCCACCAATCTAGTCGCCACCCAGCGACGATGAACACACAACAGTGAAGACCAAGTGGGAAAGCAATCGCAAGAGATGGCGATTGCTAACAGCGACACAAGACTGAATAAGCACAGAGAAGGAATGTATGTATGTCCGCCAATCTAGTCGCCACCCAGCGACGGCGAAAACACACAACAGCGGAAACCAAGTGAGAACGCGATCGCAAGAGATGACGATTGCTAACAGCGAAACAAGACTGAGTAACCACAGAGAAGGAATGTATGTACTGTATGTCCACCGATCTAGTCACCACCCAGCGACGGCGAACACACAACAGCAGAAACCAAGGTGAGAACGCAATCGCAAGAGATAACGATTGCCAACAGGGAAACAAGATTGAATAAGCACAGAGATAGAATGTATGTGTGTCCACCAATCCAGTCGCCACCCAGCGACGGTGAACACACAACAACGGAAATGAACTGGGAACGCAATCGCAAGAGTGGCGATTGCCAATAGAGACACAAGACCGGATTAGACAGAGCACAAGTGTAGCAGGAAAGACATAACATAACAATGATCAGAACGTCAAGGAAAATAACAAACGCTAGCTAAACGCGAACACCGCACTCATTCGCAACAGCGAACGCGTTTAAGCACGATCACCGCGCGTTAGGCGCCCAGTGATAAGCGTGCCACCCTAACTAACCAATGAAACACAAACACGAAATAGAGAACGCGAACTCTTGCTAAATGGTTACCTCACCGAGCCTACAGCAAGCGTTTGTACCAGACAAAGACAGAGAGAAGGAGCAGCCAGCAGCAACCGCAGCTCTGGCCTACACTCCCAGACAGAGCACAGAAGGAAGCACCGCTGCTACCGCTAGAGCGCATGCGATCCAGAAAGACAAACAGATGGGGCTACCAGTAGCAACCGCTGCTCTGGTTAGCACCCCTAAGGCGGAATACAGAAGGAACCACCGCCACTACCGTTAGGGCGAGTGCGATCCAAACAGATAGAACGATTTCCTGTCGACCGCCGCTGGCGACAAGACAATCAGAAGACAGAACGATTCACAATCGCCAACCGCTGGCGACCGTGCAATCGCACAGAAAAAACAGATAATACAACCTGACTGCACTAGGAGGGATGCCTAGTGCAGTCCCAAGGAATTACTCTAAGATAATCTTAGCAAACAATAGCAAAGGCTGATACTCAAGGTGTTAGCAGGAACAAACCATCATGACCAGCAAAGGACTCTGGGAGAACATGGTATTTATACTGCAAGCCTTCAAAGGAGGCAACTAGGCAATTTGCATGACAAGTATATGCAAATTCCTCAGCAGCAGAGCAGGTCTGAAACTTGCAAAGTGAAGACAGGTTTCTTTTCCAGAGACCTGCAGCCCTCAGACTTAAGGAATGGTCAAACAGCTGTCTGCCTGTGCAGACAGCTAAGCGGATCATTACAGAAAGTCTTCAAAACCAAAGATAAGCACCAACCGCCAGAGGAGTTGCAGAAACAGCACTTGGAGAGGTAGACTCTTGGCCTCAGGTAAAGGGCGAGGGCCAGTACTTTGAATGTTGGTCCCTGCTGCTCCCTTGGATTCTGTTAACAGGCCTCTCTGAGTTAAACCACCTACATCCAAGTGGCCAAGGAGTTAATAAGCTTTGCAGCCCCTCCTTACTGCTGGTAGTTATGGCTACATTTATAACCTCTCATAGATATACTGTGAGCTCCTTCGAGGGACAGTTAGTGACAAGACAATATACTCTGTACAGCACTGCGTAAAATGTCGGCGCTATATAAATACTAAATAATAATAATAATAGACATCCAGCATAGGCAAACGCAGGGGGGATTACAGCTGCCCAGAATCCCCCCTCAGACCAGGGCCGGTGCAGTGTCTGGGGACTGGCACAAGTTGGGACACCAGAATATCTGCAGGCATACTGCAGCTCACAGCACTGCCCCCTTTCTTTCCGTGCTACAGTTGACTATGGATGGAGCAGCAGAATGTGTACAGAGCATGGAGCAGCAGTGTGTGTACAGAGCACGGAGCAGCAGCGTGTGTACAGAGCATGGAGCAGCTCTGGAGAACTTAGATTCAGGTATGAGCACAGCCCTGTGCCCTGCTGTGTGAGTGCTTCACTTTCCCCTTCATTAGCAATGTCAGCTGTTCTCATCATTATCTGCATCCAAACTGCTCCTGGTCGATCCCATTGTTGATCAGGAGCAGATTGGACATTTAGGAAATAATTGTCAGATCCTGTCTGTCCGACGGGAAATTGCATTGTGTGTACCCAGCATGATGTCCTACCATATTATTATACTGTATTGTGCGTGGCTGAGGGAGATCTTTCAGGAAAATCCTGGGTTTGCCCCTGTCCAGGACAGGAAGTACTGCCAGGGACCACCACATAAACACAAACCAGACAAATTCTATTAATGTGTTTTAATTAATTAATTAAGAATTTCCCAATAGATCATTCTCCCTTAGTGAGTAGTCACCTGTTGGTCATTTTCAGCATCCACAGACAAGAGATCATGTCCAATCCTAAACCAAATCAGGAAACTATAATCTCATTTCATCAGAAAAAAAAAAAATAAAAATACAAATTTTGAAAAAATGTTTAGTATTGAACATATACAGTAGATAACATTATTCTGTTTATTTCACAGTGGCTGTGATTAAGGACACACCTCTTTATTTTGCGGACAAACTTCACAACTCCATGAAGGTAATAAATTATATACATAAATACTTTTCAGCTAGGAAAACATTACTGTATTATTTTGTACATACTGTATATAGCACAGGTTACAGTTCTGTTTAACTAAAGACAGCTAGTAAACAAACAATGTACCATTCTCCCTCATAATATAACACCTAACCCTTAACCCCCCCCCCCCGGCACAAACTACCTACTTAATGCCTAACCTTAAACCCCCCCCAAACTACCTACCTAACCCCAAACCCTTAAACCCCCCCCCCCTGCACAAATTACCTACCTAATGCCTGACCCTTAATCCCACAAACTACCTACCTAACGCCAAATCACCCGCCCACCCCATCACCACGGCCGAACCCCAAATTCTCTGTGCCGCCATAGGTGCCATGAGCCGTGATTTGGGTGCCCCATAAATAGTGGGTGCTGTCCCAGCACCCACTATTTATTGGGTGGCCAAATTTCCATTCCGGCGTCCAAATACCGCTAAAATACGGGTAGGGGTCCGTGATGTGCATTCAACTGGCACTGGCCGCATTTCTACCTGCTGGCTGCGGGCTCAGGGGCTGTCTGTGGTTGCTGCGAGTGGTGGCTCCGCCTCCTGGTGCCGCTGGGAGATCTGCTTGTATACTATACACGATTTATCTGCCTAGCAAAAGGGATCTGCCTATTACACTAAAGGGGGGGGGGGGGGATCTGCCTATATATACCAAAGGGGGGATCTGCCTATATATACCAAAGGGGGGATCTGCCTATATATACTAAAGGGGGATCTGCCTATATATACTAAAGGGGGGATCTGCCTATATATACTAAGGGGGGATCTGTCTACATACACTAAAGGGGGGGGGGGGGTCTGCTTATATACACTAAAAGGGGATCTGACTAATTAATTATACACTAAAGGGGAGATCTGCCACTATACACTAAAGGGGGGGGGGGATCTGCCTTTATACACTAAAAGGGGATCTGCCTATATATACTAAAAGGGGGGGCGATCTGCTTATATACACTAAAGGGGATCTTGCACACGGGCGTGTATGCGTGCATGTGCGAAGAGCATGAATAGGGGGGAGGCACCAAAATCTGGTTACGCTCAGGGTGCTGTGAAACCTAAGGCGGGCCCTGGTTGTTAGTCATTATATAAATTGCCCTTATGTCTGACATCTAATATATGAGTGCTTTCCAAATCATCTCATTGGCATCTTCTGGCAGGGCTTGGGTACCGATGACAAAGCTCTCATCCGCATCCTTATCTCCCGGAGTGAGGAGGACTTGCTGAGCATCCGAGTGGCGTATAGAAAAAAATATGGAAAATCTCTCTATTCCTCGATTCAGGTACAATACATACATCACTGATGCAGCAGGATACATTAGCTAGTCCCTTATATTACATAGAAGTGGTAAGATTGTACATTGGTGGGCACCGTTTTGCTTGGTTCACACATGTCATAGCGGTGGTGTATCCATATGGTTTGTATGTGTTGTACTGTCCTGGGTATCCATTGAAGTGCCTGCTGCCCTCAAGAGTGGATGCGTGCCATTATTTCAGATGAAAGACAATGCATCCACCGTCTGAGGCTGGGTTCACATATGACATAGCCTGAAAAAGTCGTGTTTTAGGATGGTTTGCGTTTTTCTATTGTGCTTTTACTGCATTTTTGTGGGTTTGCGGTTTTTTTATGCAGATGCGATTTTCATGCGTTTTAATGCATTTGCGGTTCACTAATGTAAAACACATATGCGTTTTGTATGCATTTTTTTTATATAAATTTATTCAAATCACTTGGAAGACAACAGGAAGCCGAAACACACCAGGGATCTTTAATCAAAAAACAAATTAAAAAACAAATGAAAAACTCTATGCATATGCGTCACCATAGACTTTCATTATGTGTGTTTTGGTAGCCATCCTGCATAATATGCAACACTACCAGCATTTGCGTAATGCATACTGTAAAAAGGCAGTGCAATGCAGCTTCTTCTGCGTCCCATAGACTAACATTGCTGCATAAAACGCAACGTTTTATGCTACGCTAGCATCTCTGCTATGTGTGCACCCGGCCTCAAGAAATCATACCTGCCAGGATTGTCTGTTGTGGCAACTCAAAAGACAAAGCATGGGCCCATAGGAAAGCATGGGCCTTTTCAACATGTCTGCTGGTCTGCTTCTGTCTGCTGTGGTAAATGGTCTGGCAGCAGACCCAGTGAAGACCAAACCTTAATGTAGTTTACATATTAAAAGAAGTCATTTAATTTGTTATGCTGCACTGCACTGCACCACTGTCTGTCTTTGCTCCAGTGTTTCATTAACCCATTCAGGTTCCGTCGTTTTCACGTGAGAAATGTTCACCTCCCATTCATTAGCCTATCACTTTATCACTACTTATCACAATGCACTGATCTATATCTTGTTTTTTCACCACCAATTAGGCTTTCTTTGGGGGGTACATTTTGCTAAGAGCCACTTTACTGTAAATGTATTTTAACAGGAAGAATAAGAAAAAAATGGAAAAATTCATTATTTCTCAGTTTTCAGCCATTATAGTTTTAAAATAATACATGCCTCCATAATTAAAACTCACGTATTGTATTTGCCCATATGTCCCGGTTATTACACCGTTAAAATTATGTCCCTATCACAATGTATGGCGACAATATTTTATTTGGAAATAAAGGTGCATTTTTTCCATTTTGCATCTATCACTATTTACAAGTTTAAAATAAAAAAAAAAAATAGAAATATTTCATCTTTACATTGATATTTAAAAAGTTTAGACCCTTAGGTAAATATTTACATTTTTTTTTTATTGTAATGTTTTTTTTTTTTTATAGTAAACATTTTATTTGGGTACTTTTGGGAGGGTGGGAGGTAAACAATAGATTTATAATGTAAATGTGTGTTAATTCTTTTTTTTTTTTTTTTTCAGGTGTAGTATTACTTTTTGGCCACAAGATGGCGGCCATGAGTTTGTTTACATGACGTCACTCTAAGCGTAGCACGCGCTTAGAGTGACACATCGGGAAGGAGACAGCCAGAAAAAGCACAGCTTCCGAGAGAAGCTATCGCTTTTTCAGCGGGGGAGAGGAATCAGTGATCGGGCTCCATAGCCCGATACATTGATTCCTTGGCTACCGAATCCGCGGCTGGGAGTGCACGTGCACGCGCACGATCGGCCGCAGGAGCGCGCGGTAGCGCGCATGGTTCCTGGACGTAGAAACTACGTCCAGGAACCAAAATAGGTTAAGGAGTTTGCAGTCAAAATGGACACTGGTATAACTACAGGGTAGAAGCCCCTGTGACCTGTCGTAGAGGAGGGGCCCGGACTTCTTCCTCCCTCGTCCTCCACCAGTGCCCCTCTCCTGTGCTTTCTGTGTCAGACCCACAAATCAGTGTGGCAGCAGTGACGACTGGGGCATACCTCTTCCACTGTCTCTCTGGTGCTACCGTTGCAGCCACTAGGTGTCACTGGACTCTCTGGTCTCTGCCTTTGTCTCGATCTGCAGCATGTCGCGTGACTTCATGCGATGTGCAGTGAAACTGAGACCGAAAGGAAAACACCAGATCAGAGAGGACAGTGTGACACAGTCACACAGCCAATGGAGCATGGTGGGAGGGAGGCCCTGGTGTAGAAGGACATTTTGGCCCCTTCTCCTCACCCGGAAGAGGGTGTTTTAAATGTAGGAAGGAGGGCCGCCTAAATGTTTTTTGCTCCTTGAGGGATAGTCACACCTGTGGGATTTGTACTTAGTATTATTTTGTACCCCATGTTTGTTTCTTACTTTGTAGACAGTGCAGTTTCTAGGCTAAAATGCACCCAGGGCGAGGGTGTAAATTGCGCCCCCCCCCCCCAGCAAGGTCTGGGCGCCCGCAATATAGGCTAGCCAGGTCTAGTTGCACTCAGTATAGGTCCCCCCGGTATAGGTAGCCAAGAATAGGTAATCCAGTATAGGTAGCCAGCTATAGGTCCCCCCAGTATAGGTAGCCAGGCATAGCTGAGCCAGTATAGTTGCCCCCGGTATAGGTTAGCCAGGTAGGTGCCTCAAGTATAGGTAGCAAGTATAGTTACCCACAGTATAGGTTAGATAGGCAGGCGCCCCCGGTATAAGATAGATAGGTAGGTGCCCCACTACAGGTTAGCTAGGTGGGTGCCTCTAATATAGGTAGCCAGAATAGTTGCCCCCAGCATAGGTTAGATAGGTAGATGCCCCCAGTAAAGGATAGTTAGGTAGGTGCCTGCAATATAGGTAGCCAGTATATTTGCCACCTGTATAGGCTAGCTAGGTAGGTAGGTGCCCCCAATACAGGTTAGATAACAAAGTGCCCCCAGTATAGGTTTGATAGGTAGGTGCCCTACAGTATAGGTTTGATAGGTAGGTGCCCCCCAGTATAGGTTAGATAGGTAGGTGTCCCCCAGTATAGGTTAGATAAGGTAGGTTCCCCCCGTATAGGTTAGATAGGTAGCTGCCCCCCATTATAGGTTAGATTAGGTAGGTGCCCCCATTATAGATTAATTAGGTAGCTGCCCCCCAGTATAGGTTAGATAGGTAGGTGCCCCCCAGTATAGGTTAGATTAGGTAGGTGCCCCCCAGTATAGGTTAGATTAGGTAGCTGCCCCCCAGTATAAGTTAGATAGGTAGATGCTCCCCCAGTATAGGTTAGATAGGTAGGTGCCCCCCAGTATAGGTTAGATAGGTAGGTGCCCCCCAGTATAGGTTAGATTAGGTAGGTGCCCCCAGTTTAGGTTAGATGGGCAGCTTCCCCCAGTATAGGTTAGGTAGGTCCACCCCCCCATTATGGAGGGGGGAGCCGGAGCCACGGGAGGGCAGCCCGACCTCTCCCTCCCTCTCCCCGGGCTGCCCTCCGTGCTCCCCCCTCCGACTGCAGAGTAATTACGCAGCAGAAAGCGCTGTGCATAACTACTCACCTTCCTGCGTTCCACTCGCAGCTGATCTCCTCTAGTCATAGACAGTGATACACACGATGCTTCCGGCTAAACAGGAAGCAGCGTGTGTATCACTGTCTATGACGAGAGGAGATCAGCTGCGAGTGGAACGCAGGAAGGTGAGTAGTTATGCACAGCGCTTCCGTCTGTGTAATTACTTTGCGTCTGAGGGGGGAGCACGGAGGGCAGCCCGGGGAGAGGGAAGGAGAGTTCGGGCTGCCCTCCCCGCGGCTCTGGCTCCCCCCTCCTCTACAGCGCCCCCCTCACAACAGCGCCCAGGGCGACGGCACGGCCCTAAAAACGGGCCTGTTTGTACAGCACTACGGAATATGTTGGCACTTTATAAATCAATTATAATAATAATAAGTATCATGTTCCTGCATTTGTCTTTCAGAGTGATACTAAGGGAGATTACAGAATGGCATTGCTGCTGCTGTGCAGGGCGGAAGATATCTGAAGCTACAAACTACACAGAAGTTTATCCCATGAATATGAGGGTTTCTTACCTACAGGCATAATAAGAGTCTGGCCTGACATTCAGTCAATGTTCTTTTACTGCCATGAATGTGTTAATGCTGATCTCGACCACACCAATCAGAACGTTGCTAATGTGGTACATATGAAATGTTAGAGCACGCTATTTCTTAGCATGTGAATTGCACAATACATTTCATTAAAATCATACTGTATTTCATAAGCATGTGTATCTCTGGATTTTTTAGAAGTAAAAAGCACACTTCTGTGGATGCTGATGAGAGATTACTTGGAAAAGTCATGTGATCATCTTGCTTTCACTGTGTAGACATGATTTTTTTAACATAGGAAATTGGAATAATTACAGCACTCAGTTCCAAACCTTTTCCAGCCAAAGTGCTGAAATGAAAATGATGAAAACTACTGTAATTTAATTGAGAATTGGTGAAAAAGCACAGAAGAGTGGACACCAACAAAGGCCAACATTACCGAAGGGGGATATTGGAGAGATGAAACCTGAGGTCCCTAGTCCACAGCCAACCTTCAGAGAATGGGCTACAAATAAGCTCAAAATTTCACATTTGTACTGCAGTTGTCTCTGTAAGTGAGGGAAAGTTTACTGTGGATTGTAGATTTATGGGGAAAAATATCTTCATTACAATTTATGGAAAGCCCGAAAAAAACCACAAACCCTGAAACACTGAAAGGGATAAAGGAAACCAGAGATGAAGTAACTTAAAAGATTCATACACACCTGGGACTTCCTCCAGCCCCATCCGCATGGATCTATCCCACGACTCCGTCCTCAGCCTTCTCCAGCTCTGGTACTGGTTCGCGTAACTTCGGCCAGCCTGAGCATGTGCAGTTGCTCTCTCCGTCTCTCTCCGGCAGAGAATAGTACTGTGCAGTACTATTCTACGCCGGAGAGACAGAGAGAGTGCACTGCGCATGCTTAGACTGGCTGAAGTTACAGGACCCGGTAGCCCCAGGTATGTACAAATCTTTTAAGTTACTTCATCTCTGATACACTTAAAGCCTAAGTATTAACTGTTTGGGGAGAGCTGCCTTGGCAGAGCTCCTCTGCAATCTATTCACAGCTGTTGATAAACTTTGCTCTGGCTAAACAAACACATACCACATAGTAGTGACTTTTGTCAGCAACTATATGTGGAATAAATACTTTTCATTGTGTGCTGTGGAAGAGTTCAGGTCTGCTCTAAATAACGTTTTGCCCCTCAATTAATGGAGATGAATTTGAGGTATTCAAAGATTTAAATTTATTTTTTTAAAGAAAATGTACACCAAAGGGAAGAGGGATGGGGAGGAGATTATCCCTGGACCTCAAGATATGGATGAGTTGGAAGTGGGGGATGGTGAGCTTTGTCACACAGAAAGTCAGAGAGTAGATGAGATGGAGGTACAGGATATGGTCAGAATGTACACGGACCTGAGACGTAGGTCCAAGTTTATGCCCTCTGTGTACTCAAGCAGATCAACTGCTGTGTTTCTTGAACTAGAGTTCATTCTGAATGACAAAGGCTATGACATTGTGGGAATAACCGAGACATGGATGGATGAAAGCCATGACTGGATAGCTAATTTAAAAGGATACAATGTGTTTAGGAGGGATAGAACAGGGAAAAAAGGTGGAGGGGTTTGTCTCTTTGTTAAGAATTCTTTTACAGCTGTCCTCAACGGTGAGATGGAGGAAGATTGCGAAGATGTGGAGTCCGTTTGGGTAAATATTCATGGTGGAAATAAAAGTTGCCAATTGCTTATTGGGGTATGCTACAGACCACCTCTTATTAATGAAGCTGCAGAACTGCGATTACTACAGCAGATTGAAAAAGCTGCAAGTAAAAACGAGGTCATAATTATGGGCGACTTCAACTTTCCAGACATAGACTGGGGTATTGAGGCTACCCATTCTGGTAAAAGCAGCAGATTTCTTGCAGCACTACAGGACAATTACTTGACTCAAATGGTAACGGAACCAACTAGGGGGAATGCGTTACTGGATCTGATCATTTCTAATAGACCAGATAATGTATCAAATGTGCAGGTTCAAGAACATTTGGGAAATAGTGATCACAACATGATAACGTTTGATCTGGTGACTGATAGGCCACGGGGCAGCGGGACCACTAAAACTATGAATTTTAGAAAAGCAAAGTTCAATCAAATTAGGCAGGCACTAAGTTTGGTGAACTGGGATAATGTACTACAAGGGGACGACACTGAAGGGAAATGGCAAGCTTTTAAACGTATTCTCAATCAATATTGTAGTATGTATATCCCATATGGAAACAAAATGTCTAGGAATAAAAAAAGGCCTCTATGGATGAATAGAAAGGTTAGGGATAAAATGAAGAGGAAAAAGAATGCCTATAAGGTCCTAAAACAGGAGGGGACTGAGGCTGCACTAAGCAATTATAAGGAGTGCAATAAAAATTGTAAAAAAGAAATTAGGCTGGCAAAGATCGAAGCTGAAAATCAAATCGCTAGGGATATCAAATCTAACCCAAAAAAGTTTTACAAGTACATCAACTCTAAAAAAAGAAAGGTTGACTGTATAGGAATCCTAAAGGATGAGGGTGGGAACTCAATGGTGGACGACCAAGGTAAGGCAGAGTTATTAAATGCTTTCTTTGCTTCTGTCTTCACAAAGGAAACAGCACTGTTGCAAATTACAGAGGCAGAAGAGTCTCAATCTTCTAACTGTAATATTAAATACTTAACGCAGGAAGAAGTAAAGGCAAGACTAAATAAATAAAAAATAGACAAGGCACCTGGCCCGGATGGCATGCATCCTCGGGTCCTAAGAGAATTAAGTTCAGTTATAGCTAAGCCCCTTTATCTTATCTTTTGTGACTCTCTTGCAACTAGCAGAGTCCCAGTGGATTGGCGTACAGCCCACGTTTTCCCATTATTTAAGAAGGGCAAAAAATCTGATCCAGGAAATTATAGACCTGTAAGCTTAACATCAGTTGTATGCAAACTATTTGAGGGGTTACTAAGAGATACTATACATGACTTCATAGTAGAAAATAATCTTATTTCTCAGCATCAACATGGGTTTACTAAAGACAGGTCCTGTTTGACTAACATGCTCAGCTTTTATGAGGTAGTGAATGCTAATATGGATATTGGGAATGCTGTAGATGTGATATACTTGGACTTTGCAAAGGCCTTCGACACTGTTCCCCACAGAAGTCTGGTGCAAAAGTTGAGGATGCAAGGACTGGGGAAGAGTTTGTGTGCATGGATAGGGAACTGGCTAATGGACAGAAAACAAAGAGTTGTGGTCAATGGATCGTACTCAAAATGGGAGACTGTTAGCAGTGGGGTCCCACAGGGGTCTGTACTGGGTCCAGTGCTCTTCAATTTATTTATTAATGACCTAGTAGATGCAGTAGTGAGCAATGTTGCTATTTTTGCAGATGATACAAAATTGTGCAGAATCATCAACTCTCATGAAGATAGTGTCATATTGCAACAGGATCTGGATAGGATGGCTATATGGGCACATACATGGCAGATGAAATTCAATGTTGACAAATGTAAAGTCATGCATTTTGGTCGTACCAATGGTCTAGCACCATACAAAATAAATGGGATACAGTTGGGAACATCAAACTTGGAGAAGGACTTAGGAGTACTCATCGACAACAAGTTAAATAATCGTACTCAATGCCAAGCCGCTGCAGCTAAAGCGAACAAAATTTTGGGATGCATTAAAAGGGAAATAAAAACTCGAGATGCTAGCATAATATTGCCCCTGTTTAACTCTCTAGTAAGACCACATCTGGAATATGGAATTCAGTTCTGGGCACCACATTACAAAAAAGATATTGCAGTTTTAGAGCAGGTGCAGAGACGAGCTACAAAATTGATACGTGGGATGGAAGGTCTCGCTTACCAAGAAAGGTTAGATAAACTGGGTTTATTTAGTCTAGAGAAAAGACGCCTTAGAGGAGATCTAATTAACATGTATAAATACATTAGAGGGCAATATAATAGCTTGGCGGATGAGCTTTTTGTCCCTAGGCCTTCTCAAAGGACTAGAGGACATGAGCTGCGCATGGAGGAAAAACGTTTTAGCCATTTATTTAGGAAAGGGTTCTTTACAGTAAGAGTGGTTAAGATGTGGAATGCATTGCCACAGGAAGTCGTTATGGCAAACTCTATACCTGCATTTAAAGGGGGCTTAGATGCTTTCCTTGCGTTGAAAGACATCCATGGCTACAATTACTAGGTTATGCCTAATGATGTTGATCCAGGGATTTTATCTGATTGCCATCTGGAGTCAGGAAGGAATTTTTCCCATTTGGGGCTAATTGGACCATGCCTGGTGGGGTTTTTTTCGCCTTCCTCTGGATCAACAGGGGTATGTGGGGGACGGGCTGGAGTTGTACTTTGTACTGGTTGAACTTGATGGACGTATGTCTTTTTTCAGCCAAAATAACTATGTAACTATGTAACTATGTAAATGGAGAAAGACTTTAAGTCAATTGATTGGAAGAAACATACAGTGGCTTGCAAAAGTATTCGGCCCCCTTGAAGTTTTCCACATTTTGTCACATTACTGCCACAAACATGAATCAATTTTATTGGAATTCCACGTGAACGACCAATACAAAGTGGTGTACACTGTACACGTGAGAAGTGGAACGAAAATCATACATGATTCCAAACATTTTTTACATATCAATAACTGCAAAGTCGGGTGTGCGTAAACACATGGATATGTTTTGTTTTAAACCATTCCATTGTTGCCCTGGCTTTATGTTTAGGATCATTGTCCTGCTGGAAGGTGAACCTCCACCCCAGTCTCAAGTCTTTCTCCAAGAGGTTTTCGTCCAAGATTGCCCTGTATTTGGCTCCATCCATCTTCCTATCAACTCTGACCAGCTTCCTTTACCCTGCTGAAGAGAAGCACCCCCAGAGCATGATGCTGCCACCACCATATTTGACAGTGGGGATGGTGTGTTCAGAGTGATGTGCAGTGTTAGTTTTCCGCCACACATAGCGTTTTGCGTTTTGGCCAAAAAGTTCCATTTTGGTCTCATCTGACCAGAGCACCTTCTTCCACATGTTTGCTGTGTCCCCCACATGGCTTGTGGCAAACTGCAAATGGGACTTCTTATGCTTTTCTGTTAATAATGGCTTTCTTCTTGCCACTCTTCCATAAAGGCCAACTTTGTGTAGTGCATGACTAATAGTTGTCCTATAGACAGATTCCCCCACCTGAGCTGTAGATCTCTGCAGCTTGTCCAGAGTCACCATGGGCCTCTTAGCTGCATTTCTGATCAGCGCTCTCCTTGTTTGGCCTGTGAGTTTAAGGGGACGGCCTTGTCTTGGTAGGTTTACAGTTGTGCCATACTCCTTCCACTTCTGAATGATTGCTTGAACAGTGCTCCGTGGGATGTTCAAGGTTTTGGAAATCTTTTTGTAGCCTAAGCCTGCTTTAAATTTCTCAATAACTTTATCCCTGACCTGTCTGGTGTGTTCTTAGGACTTCATGGTGTTTTTGCTCCCAATATTCTCTTAGACAACCTCTGAGGCCGTCACAGAGCAGCTGTATTTGTACTGACATTAGATTACACACAGGTGCACTCTATTTAGTCATCAGCACTCATCAGGCAATGTCTATGGCAACTGACTTCACTCAGACCAAAGGGGGCTGAATAATTACGCACACCCCACTTTACAGTTATTAATTTGTAAAAAATGTTTGGAATCCTGTATGATTTTCGTTCCACTTCTCACGTGTACACCACTTTGTATTGGTCTTTCACATGGAATTCCAATAAAAATGATTCATGTTTGTGGCAGTAATGTGACAAAATGTGGAAAACTTCAAGGGGGCTGAATACTTTTGCAAGCCACTGTAGTTCCCAAAACTTGACTGTTGGTCAACAGACAACATTGAGTAAATTACAGTCAATGAGTAATGTGATCATTAAAAAAAGTGACAAGGGAGGTAATGTGGTTTTGATGACCATGGGGAACTATGTGGGAGAAGTGGAGAGACTCCTATCGGACATACATTGCTATAAAAAGGTCAGGGGGAATCCATTTACCCAATTGGTAACAGAAGTAAATATTAAGCTATGTTGGGGTTTTGTGGAGGGAATTTTGTTGGAAAGAGAGTACAAGTATATGGAGGTGAAGGAATTCAATATCCCCACCTTTTATATTATCCCTAAGATACACAAAGATTTGTTGAACCCCCCGGGTAGGCCCATAATTTCGGCCAAGGGTGGGCCCCTAGAGAGGTTGTCCCAGTTTGTGGAGAAAAAATTAAAACCGATGGTTCTCTCCCTACCCTCCTACATCAAGGATACCATGGAAGTCTTGAACAAAATAGATAAGGTTGAATTACCTGAGGAATGTTTGTTAGTATCACTGGATGTAGAATCGCTGTTTACGTCCATACCACATGAAGTTGGTTTGAGGGCTATTGCTTTCTTTCTGGAAAAATATTATGGTGAAGACGAAGAAGCCCACAACTGCTATGTTGTGGACTTAATGAAATTAATACTGACGACACTTTTTCCCGTTTGATTGACAGTATTACCAGCAGTTGAGGGGCGTGGCCATGGGGGCGGCATGTTCCCCGGCCTATGCATGTCTGCACCTGGGCTTGTGGGATTTGGAGGAGGTGCATGGCATGCGTGGGTTTGGGGAGCGTGTCGCCCTCTGGCTGCGCTATATAGATGACGTGGTAATGGTGTGGAGAGGAGATAGACAGTCTCCACGCTTTTGTGGAACAATTGAACTTTAACCAAAGAAATATATTTGTAACATATACATTTGATGAGACAATGGTCTCCTTTCCTGGATTTGAAATTGTTCAGACAAGGGAATAAATTGAGTAGCACGTATAGAAAGGAAAGTGCTGGGAATACACTACTGCATGCTTAAAGCCACCACCTGGGGTGTCAAATAAGGTCAGTGCCAACAGGGGAATTTCTAAGAATTAGGCGCAATTGCGCCACAGTTGAGTTGTTCAAGCAAGAGGCTGTTGCTTTAAGACAAAGATTAAAAGAAAGGGGTTATCCCAACAGGATGGTCAAAAAAGCTTATGTTAGGGCTTTACAAACGGACAGAAGCTCTCTGTTGATAAAGAAGGAGAAAAATAATGAGGGACTGGATGGAAATGATCCAGTTAGACTCATTACAAGGTACGGGAACCACTGGGAACAATTGTTGGGTATCTTGAATAAAAATTGGGGAATTCTTACCCTAGATCGAGATATTGCAGAAATAGTGGGTGATACACCACGTGACGGCGAGAAGAATCAGTAGTCTTAATGATCTGTTGATAAGAAGCGAGTTTCAAAGACAGAGGAATAATCCAATAAGAAGGAAGGGGATGTTTAAATGTCAAAATTGTAGATTTTGTAAACATGTGTTAGAAGGTGATACATTTACGGACAGCAAAGGTATAACCCAGTTCAAAATATGTGATTACATTTCATGTGCAACAACCAGAGTCATATACCAATTAATTTGTCCTTGCAATAAAGCCTATATAGGAAAGACGGGGAGGGATTTGAGGACACGGATAGGAGAGCATATAAAAAATATTAAGGCCAAAAATGTGGATAGTACTGTTGCACAACACTTTATGGAGTGCCATAATAGTGATCCTAAAGGCCTCAAATTCAGAGGGATTTACAAGTTGAATATTAGCCCCAGGAGGGGGGATTTTGACGGGATCCTATTGCAGAAAGAATGCATGTGGATCTATAAATGTAAGACCCTGACACCAAGGGGTATGAACATAGATTTCAATTTGGGGGTGTTTCTCTGAGTCGTATCTCGCATCCCAAACTGTCTTTTCGGAAGAATCTGATGAAATGATAACAGTTGAGTTGTTGTATTTTGGATTCCTCTGGTAGAATGGTTTTGGAGCCTACCGGTAGAATCGGGATGACTGGGGGTGGGGGTCGGTGGTATTTTCGGGAATGTCTCCTATGGGGTCCCCTCCCTCCGCATATATAGACATGTAAGTCAAGGTTCAGGATGAATGAGCAATTGCCATCAAAAACTCCTCTTAAAATATGTAACAATTGATGCTGTGGGTATATTTTATGTAATGGCATGATTCTGTATTTAGGGTGTTTCCTTAAGAGGGAGTAGGAGCACAATTTAAAGTTATTTGCAATATGCTGAAGTGAGTTCTGTAATGTGAATATGCCTGCACCTATAAAAACAACCACAAGATGGAGTAGGAGAGAAAGATGTTTGTTGTGCTGAAGAAATCAAATAAATGTTGATGAAATGTGTCCACTAAGTTTGTCCTGAGCAGCCCCACCGCACCTGGACAAACCGCGGGAGATACATAGGAGCCGACACCACCCATGCTGCCTGGCGTGCACTGCTGCCTCACGGTGAGAGAGTGGGCAGTGGTGCGGAAGACCGGGAGAGACATCTGGTAAGGCAAGGAGCAGCGGCCCGCGCCAAGGACTAATCAATCGGGGCAAGGCTGGTCTCCACAGTGCCACTGCAATAACAGCGGTAGGTGCGGCTTCTGTGACAGCTTGGGCAAAGGACTACATACCCCTCCCGAGTGCGCAGGGAGTGGGTCAGAATACGGTGAGCTGACGCTACATGTTTTTATTCACATTATTGAAGGACATGTGAGTAATTCCTGGCTACATAATTTTTTATGCAAAAGGTTGCACACAGAATGAACTTTGATCACAGTAATACTGCAGCATAGTGACTCTATTTTCCAGAACCTGCAAGGAAGATTCTATCTTTCCTGTTTTTTTTCTCTTTGTTTTTGGATGATTCAAAATCAGGGTACTGAGTTGGCAATTCACATTCAGTGATGCAGGACTCTAATAATACTGATGTAACGATTGGTGTCAGCACGCAGAGAGAATCTGATTATTGGTGATCTGCAGTATCACCAAGAATGCAGATATATACCTGATTACTGATGATTTGCAGAATCACCGATAATACAGATATATTGCTAACCTCTGGACACCTATAAATGTGTGAGTGCTTGGTGTAATAGTAGGACTTTGAGTAATGCACCTGTGGAGAAGGTGATTGAAGGCAGTAAAGGAACACTGCTCTAAAAGCACAGGAACCTTCCAGCAGCCTGAGACTCTCCAAGGGGTGGAGTCAGGCTGGAGATAGGAAGGGCCAGAGAGTGAGTGACACCTGAAGGTGGATGTCACTATCTGGTCTGGAGACTATCTCTTAAAGGGAAGGTCCAAGCAAAAAAAAAAAATGAGTTTTACTTACCTGGGGCTTCTACCAGCCCCATGTAGCCATCCTGTGCCCTTGTAGTCACTCACTGCTGCTCCAGTCCCCCGCTGGCAGCTTTCTGACCTCGGAGGTCAGGGCCACATTGCATACATTTTTACGCATTCCAGCTAGTGCAGGAACAAAAATTTACGCGTTGCACCACTAACGCGTAAAAATGTATGCGTTAATGTTCCTGCTCTAGCGGGAATGTGTAAAAATGTACGCAATTCGGCCCTGACCTCCGAGGTCAGAAAGCTGCCAGCGGGGGACTGGAGCAGCAGTGAGTGACTACGAGGGCACAGGATGGCTGCATGGGGCTGGTAGAAGCCCCAGGTAAGTGAAACTCATTTTTTTTTTTTGCTTGAACCTTCCCTTTAAGAGGAGAGATAGCTCTCGAGGTCGGACACGCCTGGTCGGTAACACACGGACAGATAAAGTACAAAGACAGAAGGCTGACTCGGTATCCAAGACAAGCAGGGTCTGGCAACGGAATATCAGATACGCGAGGTACCGAATCAGAGGACAGAAGAGTAGTCAAGAAAGCAATAAGTCATAACAGATATCAAACAATGCCTAGTCTGGGTGTGAGGTCCGTGGTCTCTCCACCCTGGAACTAGTCTGATGTATAACAAAATGATCGCACAAGTTCCCTAGTCTTGGGTGCGAGGTCCGTGGTCTCCGCACCCTGGAACTAGTCTGATGTATAAAAAAATGATCGCACAAGTTCCCTAGTCTTGGGTGCGAGGTCCGTGGTCTCAGCACCCTGGAACTAGTCTGATGTATAACACAAATGATAATACAGTTCCCTAGTCTGGGTGCGAGGTCCGTGGTCTCAGCACCCTGGAACTAGTCTGGAGTAATCTGGCTCAGTGTGAATTCCCAGGTCCACCTGGTTCAAACACACTGTTGGATCTGACTAAGGTCTGAGTGCTCCCACGTAGTGTTCGCAACGGCAGACAACTTGCAACTGGCCAGCAGTAACTATATATGGAATAGTGCTCTCCAGCACCACCCCTAATTGATCAACCAATAGTATCATGCTCTGGAGTCAGCTGATCGGCGTGATCAGCTGACTCTCTCTGCCCAGTATAAGAATTCTGCCTCTCAGCGCGCGCGCGTGTATTCCTAAGCCTGTGTGCACTAACAGACTCAGCCACACCAGACACACGCTGCCGCGTGCAAACCGCCACGCTGGACGCGGAACCAGCAGCCTTACTATTGTTGCATGCTGCGGCTTTTCCTCTTTCTGCCCTGCTACCAGACACACGCTTCCGCGTGCAAACCACCGCATTGGACGCGGAATCAGCCGCCTCCTCAGTAGCACACGGGGCGGCTTTTCCGCGTTCTCTCACAACTGAATGGTAGGGTAATGCAGATATATTGGTGATGGATCATTAGTGCAATATTGCGGCAAATAGTCTTTACAGGTGCTCATGTACAGGCCTTCATGGTTTTAAAGGGGTGGTGCAATACTTGGGGATCATGGGTATACATATTGTGTGTAAATGTGAAAATTGTCATAATACACTTTTTTGTATATCATGTATGATCTCTGAGCGATTTGTTATACAATTTGATTGGTTGTGTTCAGCACAAGGCAGTAGGGAGTTATTGACCTATACCTGGCTACCTATACTGGGAGCACCCATATCTGGCTTCCTATACTGGGGGCACCTACTGTATATGCAATGCCACACACTTACGGCTCTCCTTTGGTCAGGCAAGATGTGTGTGGCGGGCTAGATCGGGCAGTTGACTTTGGTAAGGAGGCAGGGGCCCCAGGTTACGCTTGCCCCGGGGCCCCGTGGGGGCTTAAACCGGCCTTGATGGTGTGTGAAGGTTGTATGTGTTAAGAGGATGATTTTTTTTTTTTACATGGGACAATCTGTGTGTACTCCTAATGCTGCCACTGCCCATGTGGCTGCAGCTCTTGCAGCTGCCATTGACCCCTCCTTACAGTATACTTCCTGCTTTTCCAATCCTGTCCTCCAGTCTGGAGATTTTACTGGAGCCTGGTTTTACTCAGCAGAGCTCCCCAACCCAATGCACAGCCATTACCTCAGATGTGGATCCATAGTCTCAGAATAGGGTGTGGTCATAATAAGTCGACCTACTACAAATGTTGAAACAGCATTACATTTATTTGTTTCAAGATCTATGAGCAACATACATGTAGGGAAAGAATCATTCATGAAATGTTAATCAAATATTCAGTTGGATGCTACTGGTCATGTACTCAGTCTATGATTTTCTCTGTTCACATACTCATTGTCTGATTTACTCATCTTCTCCTGTGCTGCTGACGAACATCGTTTTACACACCAGACCATCCTGCAAACCTGGTCTGAATTTATTAAAGGAACACTATCAAACCAAGTGTTCTAAATGACAATGTACAAACAATGTCTAAGTAGCTGTGTAAACTCTTTTCATGTTAAATATCAGAGGCAAAAGCTTTAATTCATTGTGTGTAGGATTTAGCTCTATTGGAACAAATCATTCTCAAAAGGGGTGTCTGCTTCAATGCAAAGCCAGTGTTGTTGTTTGGGTTTTTTTGTGCATATCAGACTATTTTTCTCTGAAAGGAAAAAAATAGTATGAAAAGCTGTGGTGTCACAGACTAATACAAATGTTTATAACAAGTTACATTTCCTCTGCTCTCTTCAGTCAGAGATACAGAACACATCACAGTACTCAGCTGTTGTGAGCTTTCTCTCACACACACACACACACACACACACACACACACACACACACACACACACACACACACACACACACACACACACACACACACACACACACACACACACACACACACACACACACACACACACACACACACACACACACACACACACACACACACACACACACACACACACACACACACACACACACACACACACACACGATTAACAGATGCATTGTGAGGGAATTCCCCCGCCCCTTATGGTTCACTCTGCCCTCAGATTAGAGCAGACTTGCCCAGTTAAATGTGAAAGGAATTTGATACAGTAAACAAAAGAGATAATCAAGTGAAATGTATACATCAGGGGAGTAGCAATTGGGGGTGCAAGGGTTGCAACCGCATCGGGCCCTTGAGCCAGAGGGGCCCTGAGGGGCCCTCCCACAACTGCAGTATTAGCTCTCTATTGGTCCTGTGCTCATAATAATCCCTTCGATGGATGCTTTGAATAGTAGTAATCATTAACAAGCTGTTTACCATCCCCTTCTTGCACCTCTGACACTGTAGTTGTCATTGGCAGGTTTTGGTTCACCGTATCAATTGTTATGTATGTAGTGCTTGCGGGGCCCCATGTAAAACTTGCTTCGGGGCCCACAGCTCCTTAGCTACGCCACTGGTATACATACTTATTTACCAGCACTTCAGGAACTCATGCAATCCCAGGTAAAAAAAAAACATGTTAATCAATAGTGTTCCTTTAACAACTGGTTTATTCTACACAAGTATATAGTGCTGATACTTTATCTTCAGTATCTATATATATAATAGAGTAAGTGCCTCAACCTTCAAACAAGAAGAAGAAGAAGTAGCGCCCTGCCCCCAGGGCCGGTCCAAGCAAGTAGAAGGGCGCTACTTAAAAACAGATGAGTGCTTACCTGCAAAAAAGTGCACACCCCACTCATGGGATTCAAATACACAATGAGCATACACATGACCTGTCTACCACTTGGAGGATGTTAGTTTCACTAACAATTTGCAATTTGTTAGGTACTTGGACCTAACACTAACTAAAACCTACCTATGCATATGCATAGCCTGGGCGCGCTACCAGTAAAATTAAGAATTGCGCAGAAAAAGTGGGATCAGCGCATCACCAGGCCGCCTCTGAATGGCCTCAGCTCAGAGATGCGCTGAGCCCCCCCAGGAACTACGAACGCACCTTGAACCAAACAGAGGCTCTGCATATACACCAAAGAAAAACTAACAAGTGGGAGCAGCTGACCAGAATTAAATCAAACATAGCAAAGAAATGAACAGCGCTACTTAAAAACAGATGAGTGCTTACCTGCAAAAAAGTGCACACCCCACTCATGGGATTCAAATACACAATGAGCATACACATGACCTGTCTACCACTTGGAGGATGTTAGTTTCACTAACAATTTGCAATTTGTTAGGTACTTGGACCTAACACTAACTAAAACCTACCTATGCATATGCATAGCCTGGGCGCGCTACCAGTAAAATTAAGAATTGCGCAGAAAAAGTGGGATCAGCGCATCACCAGGCCGCCTCTGAATGGCCTCAGCTCAGAGATGCGCTGAGCCCCCCCAGGAACTACGAACGCACCTTGGTTCAAGGTGCGTTCGTAGTTCCTGGGGGGGCTCAGCGCATCTCTGAGCTGAGGCCATTCAGAGGCGGCCTGGTGATGCGCTGATCCCACTTTTTCTGCGCAATTCTTAATTTTACTGGTAGCGCGCCCAGGCTATGCATATGCATAGGTAGGTTTTAGTTAGTGTTAGGTCCAAGTACCTAACAAATTGCAAATTGTTAGTGAAACTAACATCCTCCAAGTGGTAGACAGGTCATGTGTATGCTCATTGTGTATTTGAATCCCATGAGTGGGGTGTGCACTTTTTTGCAGGTAAGCACTCATCTGTTTTTAAGTAGCGCTGTTCATTTCTTTGCTATGTTTGATTTAATTCTGGTCAGCTGCTCCCACTTGTTAGTTTTTCTTTGGTGTATATGCAGAGCCTCTGTTTGGTTCAAGGTGCGTTCGTAGTTCCTGGGGGGGCTCAGCGCATCTCTGAGCTGAGGCCATTCAGAGGCGGCCTGGTGATGCGCTGATCCCACTTTTTCTGCGCAATTCTTAATTTTACTGGTAGCGCGCCCAGGCTATGCATATGCATAGGTAGGTTTTAGTTAGTGTTAGGTCCAAGTACCTAACAAATTGCAAATTGTTAGTGAAACTAACATCCTCCAAGTGGTAGACAGGTCATGTGTATGCTCATTGTGTATTTGAATCCCATGAGTGGGGTGTGCACTTTTTTGCAGGTAAGCACTCATCTGTTTTTAAGTAGCGCTGTTCATTTCTTTGCTATGTTTGATTTAATTCTGGTCAGCTGCTCCCACTTGTTAGTTTTTCTTTGGTGTATATGCAGAGCCTCTGTTTGGTTCAAGGTGCGTTCGTAGTTCCTGGGGGGGCTCAGCGCATCTCTGAGCTGAGGCCATTCAGAGGCGGCCTGGTGATGCGCTGATCCCACTTTTTCTGCGCAATTCTTAATTTTACTGGTAGCGCGCCCAGGCTATGCATATGCATAGGTAGGTTTTAGTTAGTGTTAGGTCCAAGTACCTAACAAATTGCAAATTGTTAGTGAAACTAACATCCTCCAAGTGGTAGACAGGTCATGTGTATGCTCATTGTGTATTTGAATCCCATGAGTGGGGTGTGCACTTTTTTGCAGGTAAGCACTCATCTGTTTTTAAGTAGCGCTGTTCATTTCTTTGCTATGTTTGATTTAATTCTGGTCAGCTGCTCCCACTTGTTAGTTTTTCTTTGGTGTATATGCAGAGCCTCTGTTTGGTTCAAGGTGCGTTCGTAGTTCCTGGGGGGGGCTCAGCGCATCTCTGAGCTGAGGCCATTCAGAGGCGGCCTGGTGATGCGCTGATCCCACTTTTTCTGCGCAATTCTTAATTTTACTGGTAGCGCGCCCAGGCTATGCATATGCATAGGTAGGTTTTAGTTAGTGTTAGGTCCAAGTACCTAACAAATTGCAAATTGTTAGTGAAACTAACATCCTCCAAGTGGTAGACAGGTCATGTGTATGCTCATTGTGTATTTGAATCCCATAAGTGGGGTGTGCACTTTTTTGCAGGTAAGCACTCATCTGTTTTTAAGTAGCGCTGTTCATTTCTTTGCTATGTTTGATTTAATTCTGGTCAGCTGCTCCCACTTGTTAGTTTTTCTTTGGTGTATATGCAGAGCCTCTGTTTGGTTCAAGGTGCGTTCGTAGTTCCTGGGGGGGCTCAGCGCATCTCTGAGCTGAGGCCATTCAGAGGCGGCCTGGTGATGCGCTGATCCCACTTTTTCTGCGCAATTCTTAATTTTACTGGTAGCGCGCCCAGGCTATGCATATGCATAGGTAGGTTTTAGTTAGTGTTAGGTCCAAGTACCTAACAAATTGCAAATTGTTAGTGAAACTAACATCCTCCAAGTGGTAGACAGGTCATGTGTATGCTCATTGTGTATTTGAATCCCATGAGTGGGGTGTGCACTTTTTTGCAGGTAAGCACTCATCTGTTTTTAAGTAGCGCTGTTCATTTCTTTGCTATGTTTGATTTAATTCTGGTCAGCTGCTCCCACTTGTTAGTTTTTCTTTTGTGTATATGCAGTGCCTCTGTTTGGTTCAAGGTGCGTTCGTAGTTCCTGGGGGGGCTCAGCGCATCTCTGAGCTGAGGCCATTCAGAGGCGGCCTGGTGATGCGCTGATCCCACTTTTTCTGCGCAAGCAAGTAGAAGGGGCTGGTCCAAGCAAGAAGAAGAAGTAGTGTCATATCAAACCAAGGGCAAAGAGGGATAATTTGCATATTTAGTAGCAGTGCATTGTGGGTAACCACAAATGTTCACTTATAGCGGAATTATTGCAGATTTGCTTCTGTTTTAGGAAGGAAAATTACACCAAGCTTTGCTTTTTTTAGTAGGAGGAATTTTTGGTCTATTTTATCCCCCTATACATTCTTAGTAGTTTGGGTCACCCTGAGCTGCTTGGTTACTCTGTTGTGCTGGTCCAAGCCCAATCTCATACAGCCATATCAATTCCTGCTATGTACTGATGAGAACCAAAGGTCTGAAATAGGCTGTCACATGTGGGTTTGATATGACTGTGTAAAACTTAATGCTATAGGCTTGCTTGGCTTACTAAGGGTGAAAAAGAATAATTTGCATATTTAGTAGCGGTGCATTGTGGGTAATCGCAAATGTTCGCTTTTAGCTGAATTATTGCAGATTTTCTTCTGTTTTAAAGGACTTCCGAGGCCAAAAATCTGCCCCCAAAACGTAAAAAAAGTTAACTACCTGCATGACTTTGTAAGGCACGGAGGACGCCGTCCGCACCCTCCGTGCCGTTCCGCCTGGTCCCCTCTGCTCAATAGCCCCCCGAAAGACTGCGACCCCACGATCCGGGTCAGTATCTGCAGCCTGCATAAAAGATGGCTGCCGGAGCTGGCCACTGCTGCGCAGCTCTAGGGCCAACCCTCCGATCCACGCTGCCTGTTACGTGGATCGGGGGTTGGCCCTAGAGCTGCGCAGCCGCAGTAGCAGTTATGCGGACTGCGCACCCGTGGCCAGCTCCTGCGGCCATCTTTATGCAGGCTGCAGATACCGACCCGGACCATGGGGTCGCAGCCTTTCGGGGGGGGTGGCTATTGAGCAGAGGGGACCAGGCGGAACGGCACGGAACACGCGGACGGCGTCCTCCTTGCCTTACAAAGTCATGCAGGTAGTTAACTTTTTTTACGTTTTGGGGGCAGATTTTGGCCTCAGAAGTCCTTTAAGAAGGCAAATTACACCAAGCTTTGATTTTTTTAGTAGGAGGTCTTTTTGGTCCCTTTTATCCCCCTATACATTCCGAGTGGTTTGGGTCACCCTGAGCTGCTTGGTTACTCTGTTGTACTGGTCCAAGCCCTATCTCATACAGCCGTATCAATCCTTGCCATGTACTGATGAGAACCAAAAGTCTGAAACAGGCTGTCACATGTGGGTTTGATATGACTGTGTAAAATTTAAAGCTATAGGCTTGCTATACACACCAGTGGTTCTGGATGCTTGCTTGGCTTACTAAGGGTGAAAAGGAATTATTTGCATATTTAGTAGCAGTGCATTGTGGGTAATCACAAATGTTCACTTATAGCTGAATACTTGCATATTTCTTTCTTTTTTAGGAAGGCAAATTACACCAAGCTTTGCTTTTTTTAGTAGGAGGTCTTTTTGGTCCCTTTTATCCACCTCTACATTACGAGTTGTTTGGGTCACCCTGAGCTGCTTGGTTACTCTGTTGTACTGGTCCAAGCCCTATCTCATACAGCCGTACAATCCCTCCCATGTACTGATGAGAACCAAAAGTCTGAAACAGGCTGTCTACATGTGGGTTTGATAGGACTGTGTAAAATTTAAAGCTATATGCTTGCTATACACCAGCAGCTCTGGATGCTTGATTGGCTTACCAAGGGGGAAAAGGGGTAATTTTCATATTTAGTAGCAGTGCATTGTGGGTAACCACAACTGTTCACTTATAGCTGAATTATTGCAGATTTCCTTCTGTTTTAAAAAGTCAAATTACACCAATACAGTGTGCGGCATTGCAGGAAGTGACGACAGTGGAACGCTCGATGGAATACAGTAGAGGTGAGTCATCCCCGCCCGCTGCCCCTTACTAATAGTGGCGGCTTCTACTGTGCTAAGCAGGAGGGGGAGTGCACATGGGGGACCAAGGTGAGGGGGGGGGGTTCCTGCTAAGCTTAAGGTGGAGGTAGAGCACACATGGGGGACCCAGTTGAGTGGGGTCCAACCCTCCTCCCCACCGCTGTGCCCAATACCCCCTTCTTGCCCTCTACCCTCTTATGCGGCGTATGCTACGCCACGGGTCGGCTAGTTTGACATAAACTATCAAAGAATTCCCAACACAAACTGTTGGGGTTCTATCTATGTAATGCCCCTTCTAAGGTCATTCACCTATCAAAATGATCAGATTGTGTTGATGTGTACTGGGTTGTGTAACATTTTTCTGGTTTGTTTCTGTGGCAGTTAATTACTTGCAAGGCAATATCATAATTTGTTCTGCAAGGCAGTAATGTTATCAATTAGCTTCAGTGAAGTGTAACTATGCCTTAAACTGACATTAAAGAGAATCTGTATTGTTAAAATCGCACAAAAGAAAACATACCAGTGTGTTAGGGGACATCTCCTATTACCCTCTGTCACAATTTCACCGCTCCCCGCCGCATTAAAAGTAGTCAAAAACTGTTTTAAAAAGTTTGTTTATAGACAAACAAAATGGCCACCAAAACAGGAAGTAGGTTGATGTACAGCATGTCCACACATAGAAAATACATCCATACACAAGCAGGCTGTATACAGCCTTACTTCTGAATCTCAAGAGATCACTTGTGTGTGTTTACCTTCTGTCCCCAGCTTCTCTCATGCACTGAACATTACAGGCTTCCTGCAGACAGCTCTGCCTATGTCGTTAATTCCTTAGTATGTGACAGACCAGCTCCTTTCACAGCCTCCAGAGGAGGATTTTTATCCAGCTCTCTTCTATCACTGATAAGATAGCAGAGAAGCTGCTGGCTTATGTAAATAAAACACACACTGGAGTGTGCATAGAGGAACAGACCAGCACGGAAGAGTTGGCAGCCTTCCAGACACAGGCCGACAAGTCTGACAGGGGAAAGATACATTGATTTATTACAGAGACTGTCATAGTACAAAGTGCTGCAGTAAGCCAGAACACATTTGAATAGGTTTAGGAACTTGTAGGATGGTAGAAAAAACGTTGTAATTTTTGGTACAGAGTCACTTTAAAACAGTATTTTTATGTTTGTTTTTTTGCTGTGTTTAATATTTTACTTTAAAGAGAATCTGTATTGTTAAAATTGCACAAAAGTAAACATACCAGTGCGTTAGGGGACATCTCCTATTACCCTCTGTCACAATTTCGCCGCTCCTCGCCGCATTAAAAGTGGTTAAAAACAGTTTTAAAAAATTTGTTTATAAACAAACAAAATGGCCACCAAAACAGGAAGTAGGTTGATGTACAGTATGTCCACACATAGAAAATACATCCATACACAAGCAGGCTGTATACAGCCTTCCTTTTGAATCTCAAGAGATCATTTGTGTGTTTCTTTCCCCCTGCAGCTATCTTCCACTGAAGTGTCAGGCTATTTCTTCCTGCAGAGTGCAGACAGCTGTGCCTGTATGTAATTCCTCATTATGTGAAAGCCCAGCCAGCTCAGAGGAGGATTTATCCAGCTTGTAAAAGATAATAGAACAGAGAGAAGCTGCACTAATCTAAATATCACACAGGCAGTGTGCAGAGAGGGGCCTGGATGGGGGAGTTCATAGCAGAACCACAACACTGAAGAACTTGGCAGCCTTCCAGACACAGGCCTGACAAGTCTGACAAGAGAGAGATAAGTTGATTTATTACAGAGATGGTGATAGTAGAACGTGCTGCAGTAAGCTAGAACACATTAGAATAGCTTTTGGAACTTGTAGGATGATAAAAAACAGGATGCAATTTTTGTTACGGAGTCTCTTTAAAGAGACACTGAAGCGAAAACAACCAATTCATTATGATATAATGAATTGGTTGTGTAGTGCAGCTAAGAAATAAAGCATTATGAACAAAGACATAAGTCTAATATTTGTTTCCAGTAAAGGAAGAGTTAAGAAACTCAAGTTGTTATCTATGCAAATAGCCATTGAGCTCTAGGACTTTGAAGTCGCAGAGAGCTCTGACTTCTAAGTAGGTTATCTCAACTGTTTTGCGTTTTTCTTTTGCAGAGAACAGTTCAGGACAGGTCAAAAGTTCACTGCCTGTTCTGTAAGAACATTTAGAATGTGGAGTAATGTTAAACTGCAAATATTAGAGAATAATGCAATGTTATAAAAAAAAAAAAAAGCTGTATAACTGAAAATAAAAATATGACAATATTTTTTTTTTTGCTACCAATGTTCTAGTAATTACCCCTACTACACAACCAATTCATGATATCATATTTTTTTTCGCTTCAGTGTCTCTGAAAGTGCTAGGACACATAAGAACTTTGAGGATCCTCTGTGCAGGGTGTGTTGCTACGCAAGAGAATGTATTCTTTTGTAATGAAAACCCAGGCTCTTCATTTTCTGTAGGGATGGTAGTAATTCCTTGGTATTTGATTTGCATTAGAGCATTTGCATGTGAGTATACAAAGTGTTAATTGATTTTACCCAGCAGATGCAGCATCACATTCAATACTCCACTGAGTTGGGAAAACCTTAACCAAGTTATATTGTAACTGCAACTTGCAGCAGGATGCCTCCTGTTCCCATCCGCCCTACTCTCCTTTCCATAACAAAGAACAAAATCCATCATATGCACATTAAACAAAAGTTACGTACCTGTGTCTCTTGATGGCAGAAGCACTATCTAGCGATGTCAGACATTACAATACTCTCACTATTTATTCACAGAAGATTTGCTATGAATCTTTATTAAAAGCTTTTTTTTCTTTGCTTAATCTATTTGCATATTTACAGTACATCATTGTTGTAAAAACAGGCTTTACACTTTGGCTGTATTAGAAGTTTGTCTTTAAATCATCATATCAGAAACAAGAACCAAACTTAGAAAGAAGGAAAAATGCTGTAGGTGAGCAGTAGGGACACTGCCGCATACTATTCCCAGGTGGAAGACCACACCGCTAATGTCAAACGTCTGATTTTCAAATGAGCAGAAGGAGTCAGTAGCGCAGCCATTAACATTTATGTCTTGTAGTGGTCTGCCTGAAAGATAACATCATAAACAATTCACCTTTAGGAAAAACACAAATAAGCAAAAATGTTTATGAAATGTTGATTTGGTAAGCAAGCCTTGAAACACAAGCACAGAATGTATACACGTGAGCGGAAGGTTCTTCTCCCTTTGACATGGCAGGATTGTACTTACCGTAATCCTAGTGTAGTGACACTAAATGTCACATTTCCATGACATTTTTAAAAGGCAGAAAAGCAAGCAACTGTCATTGGATAAGTTCCCCGTAAAGCCACAGAAAAAGAAAAAGGTTGGGGTAAGAAAACAAAAAGCAATGATCCTATTTTAGTGAAAGTCTTTTTTTTAACTTTATACAGAACAGTACTCTCTATTGAATATATGGTAATGTTTGATATTATGCTGGGCGATTTCTATTCTTTTGTAGTTTTATTTGTATTTTTTATGTTTTTTTTTTAAATTTATATTTTTATAAAAATGACATGGCCCGTTCCCATGCCCCAAGCCTCTTTAACCCCTTCTTTCCCATGCAGGATTGTACTGCCAGAATGGCTGAGCAAACTGCAGGCATCATGGCATTTGGCCCTTCATACCGTTCCTGGGCTCTTGGATTGGCCTAATTCCAAGCTGCATATAATTTGCATTATACTTGCATGCCAGCCAGAAATACCATCCCATTGACTATATTTTATGGAACTTTTTAATTAAGGCAGAGCTGGAAACTGCCTACTTGGTAATTCTGAGGGACCCTTAAAGGGACACTGTAGAGGGGTCAGGGGAAAATGAGTTGAAGTTACCCGGGGCTTCTAATGGTCCCCCACAGACATCCTGCGCCCGCGCAGCCACTCCCCAATGCTCTGGCCCCGCCTCTGGTTCACTTCTGGAATTTCAGACTTTAAAGTCTGAAAACCACTGCCCCTGCGTTGCCGTGTACTCACTCCCGCTGATGTCACCAGGAGCATACTGCGCAGGCCCGGTATGGTCTGTGCCTGTGCCGTGCGCTCCTGGTGACATCAGGGGAAGCGAGGACACAGCAACACAGGCGCAGTGGTTTTCAGACTTTAAAGAGGAACTCCAGCCTAAACAAACATACTGTCATTAAGTTACATTAGTTATGTTAATTAAAATAGATAGGTAATATAATCTCTTACCCACACTGTTTTAAAAGAACAGGCAAATGTTTGATTTCATGATGGCAGACATCTTTTTGGTTGAAAGGAGGTGACAGGGAGCATGAGACACAGTTCCAACTGTCCTGTGTCCTGAGCACCTCTCCCAGTAGCTAGGCAACCTGATTAACAACATAGGAAATCCCATCATGCTCTGCACAGCATCAGGGGAAAAAAGCCCAGGCTTTTTTTCTTTGATGGGTGGAGCTAAGCTAAAAATAAAGCTAAAAATAAAGCTTTGGTAAGAAAAACAAAGTTCTGATGCTGTGAAACTGTAAGGCCCGGTTCACACTTGCGGTTCTCTGCCAAACGGACCTGGATGACCTGACCGGATCCGGACCGGATCTGGATCGGAACTGTACGGTTCTGATCCGGATCCGATCCGGATCCGGTCAGGTTGCATCAGGTGTTCATCAGGATGCAATCCGGATCCGTTTGGCAAAAGATAGTAGAAATAGAATAAAAATGTTGGGGTCTGGGAGGTCAGCAGAAGGTGGACCTGTGGAATCAGGCCCTCCGCTGTTTAGCACTCACCTCCACCTCCGACATACTGCCAACATCTCCAGCACGTTTAAAATCACTGCTGCTCCACTCCAAAATGCTTGCCCATGTGTCCCCATCCAAAATCGCCGCTTCAATACGCATAGGAAGTGGGGTAGAACATCCGGATTTTTAGCCAGTGTGTTGTGCGCTCTCCGGTTCTCATTGGTTTGTATTGGCCGGATGGTGCAGTCCGGCTCCGCTCCGGATACGGCTGCCGGAGGAGCCGGACCAAAAAATAGCGCATGTTGGGTCTTATGCCGGAGTCCGGATCCGGTCCGGATCCGGTCCGGACGAAACGGACGCATGTGAACGGACGCATAGGCTTTCATTGCTATGCCGTGCGTCCGTTCCGTCCGTTCTGCATGCGGTCCGGCTCCGGCACGGCGATTCCGGACGGCGACCGCTAATGTGAACCGGGCCCTAAAGAAACACAAAGCCTTTTCAGTTCTATTGAGTAGATTTTTAGTCCGGAGCAGGGCCGTCTCACCCATTAGGCAAGAATAAATTTTCGCCTGAGGCGCCGGGAGTGGAAAAGGCGCCACGCGGGGGACCGCTCACCGTGGCCACTACTGCAGTGTGTTTTTTTTTCATTAAATGTCATGCTCGCGGTGGCGGCCACGCCTCTGCTGCCTTCTGGACCGCCCCCTCTCCTCTCTTACAGAGCGAGCAGCCGCACGAGTACTTTGTTTACTTCGTGCAGCGCCGCCTCTAACTCCGCCCCCCGCCGTCAATCATGTACGTGCAGCCAGCGTGTGACGCACCAGGCATTCGGGTGCCACGCCGGCTGCAGACAGGAGTCTGTGTCCGCTTGATGTGTCCCCCTCAGATGCATAGGGAGGTGGGGGCAGGGTGGTCGCAGCCAAAGCCCAGTGACGGCGAGGAGGAGGCATGGACTTCAAAGGAAGTTGCTGCCGGCGGGGTCGGGTCGGGGAAGTGACTCTGGACGTCTGGTCCCGCCTCCTCCTTCATCCTCCAATGCAGCATCCAATCTCCCTCCACCGCCTCCTCCCTCTTCCAATGCGGCATCCGCATTCACTCATCTTTCTCCCTCCGATTCGCCCTGAAGTTGGACTGCGTGGCTGGCCGCCCCTGATCCCAGCGTGAGGACCTGGAAGCTAATCACTGCAGGAGATCCCCAGCTGCTAGCTAGTAAGCCACATCACCCTCCTCTCCCCCCACTGTCACCCTCCGCCCCTCCCCCCACTGTCATCCTCCTCCCCCCACTGTCATCCTCCTCCCCTCCCCCCACTGTGACCCTCCTCTCCTCCCCCCACTGTCACCCTACTCTCCTCTGCACTGACACTCTTCTCTCCCCCCCACCACTGTCACCCTCCTCTCCTCCGCACTGTCACTCTTCTATCCCCCCACCCCCACTGTCACCCTCCTCTCCTCCCCGCACTGTCACCCTCCCCTCCTCCCCGCACTGTCACCCTCCTCTCCCCCCCACCACTGTCACCCTCCTCTCCTCCGCACTGTCACTCTTCTATCCCCCCCCACCCCCACTGTCACCCTCCTCTCCTCCCCGCACTGTCACCCTCCCCTCCTCCCCGCACTGTCACCCTCCTCTCCCCCCACCACTGTCACCCTCCTCTCCTCTGCACTGTAACTCCTATCCCCCACCCCCACTGTCACCCTCCTCCCCGCACTGTCACCCTCCTCTCCCCACCCACTGTCACCCTCCTTCTCTTCACTGTCACCTTTCCCTCCACCCAGTTTCACCTCCTCTTTCACTCTACTTTTCCTTCCCACTGTCACCCTCCTCTCCATCCAGTTTCACCTCCACTGTCACCCTCCTTCTCCCTACTGTCACCTTCTTCTCCACCACACTGTCACCATCCTCCTCCTCACTGTCACTCTCCTCCCCACACAGTTTCACCTCCACTGTCACCCTCCTCTAACCCACTATCACCTTCCTCCTCACCCAGTGTTACCCTCCCATCCCACTAAGCAGTTCCATCCCACCCCACCAGCACCCAATGGGAGGGGGAACATTTAATGCATTTATGTCCTGAGGTTTGCTGCATTTAATATATTTGTGGGGTAACGTGTTTTTCACAGGAGTAAGATGTACCATTTGCTGTATTTAATGTTTACTGCATTTTATTGTGTGTGGGGTAATGTTTATTGCATTCCTGTTTGCTGCATTTCAAGCGTTGGCGGTAGCGTTTTTTGCATTTCAAGTGTCGGCGGTAATGGGGGTTGCATTTCAAGTGTCGGAAAGATCGTTGGCTGCGTTACAAGTGTCGGAGGTAGTGGTGGCTGCATTACAAGTGTCGGAGGTAGTGGTGGCTGCATTACAAGTGTCGGAGGTAGTGGTGGCTGCATTACAAGTGTCGGAGGTAGTGGTGGCTGCATTTCAAATGTCAGAGGTTGTGAGTTGGTTTGAGCTGTCACTAGGTGTAGGTGGACAAACTGTAAGTTTTGAGGCTAAGTTTGAATGACGCAGCTGCTGCAGCACCACTGATGATGATATCAGCAGCAAGCAATCATGCTGTCTGCGGTGATGCTGCAGCATTGCTGCTGCTGAATCTTAGCCTCAGTCAGAAAGAGACGACACACTACAACATTTTTTTACTTACCCGGGGCTTCCTCCTGCCCCATAGCATGGATGCGTCCCTGGCAGTCATCCCGTTGCCCTCTGTTTGTCCGCAATCATCCCTGGTAACTGGCTCAGTTGGGACCAGTCTGAGTCAGCCAGGGCCTTCTGGTCATGCAGGATACCTTTAAGGATATAGCGTTTGTTTGTGTGTGGTGGGGGGCACAGAGGGGAGGGGACTAAGGGCTGGCGCTACAGTATGTGGTGGGGGGGGGGGGTGCCCACAGGTTTTCTTGCCTGGAGTGACAAAATGGCTAGAAACGCCCCTGGTCCGGAGGTTCACTTTAAAGTCTGAAATTCCAGAAGTGAACCAGAGGCGGGGCCGGAGCATCTGTGAGTGGCTGCGCGGGCACAGGATGCCTGTGGGGGACCATTAGAAGCCCCGGGTAACTTCAACTCATTTTCCTCTGACCCCCCACAGGTGCCCAAGGAGATCCTGTCCTTACAGAAAATTGACACTTACTTTAGTGAGCTTTTAACTTCCTAAAAGGCAGTTGGAAATGCATTGGTTATTAAAGTCAACACACATCTTGCGTAGCTGACTATTAATTTTACTTACTGTTTCTAAACTCAACATGACCACAGCGTCTCTCATAGCCCGTGCAAATCATTTTGCAAGTCTCAGATGTTGGCGGATCACACAATGGACAAACCATTCCGTTTATATTTGTAGATGTTACTGGCACTAAAATAGACATCAATAGGATTGTTAACAATCTATCCACAATATTTTATTGAGCTGTTGATTGATTAAAGCGGACCTGAACTCAGAACTTCCTCTCTACTCTAAAAGATAATTAACAGCATAAGGACCTTTAAAGAAAAACATTTCTTTGTTAGAACTGTTACAAATCCTTCAATAAATCTACAGTGTGTCTACTTCATGCTTTCCTGGAAGCAGACAGTGTTATCATCATGTGTTTACAAATTAGCTTCTCTGCCGAGGCAGCCAGCTGACACAGCTGAGAGTTCAAATTACATTTGTAATTGGGGGGGGGATTAGACAGGCTAAACTCTCTAAATACATACAGGGTGCATTTCTCTATGTTTTACTTCTGTCCTGTGCAAGAGTTCAGCTCCACTTTGAAAGGAAAAACACTGTCAATTCTTCAAAAGATGCAAAATAATATTACATTATTAAAACTTGGCAAGACAATGAAATGACTTTGACAACATGGCAGCGTGGGCTTTTAAATGACATATATAATTTAATTCTGAGAAGTGTAATGTTTGCTCTACATGGACCTATGGAAGGACCTTGTTTGATCATTTTGCGTCATTTGCTTTGTCTTCAATATCGATGAACATTGAACTCATGATTGCGAATATAAACTATTTGCCATGAACTTGGACTGTATTAAATTAAGTTCCTTGTTGTATTTATGCTCAATCACAAGAAAATGTATGCGTGCTCTACGCCAAGCTTAACCCTTTCAAGTCTAGCTGTGCAAATCTGGCTAAAATGGCTTATCATGAGACATGCTCATGCAGAAATGCATCTGCTTTCGCATGCCAAACTTTGCAGGGTCAAAAACCAATACCGCGAAGCGGTTGCCCTGCGGGAATTAGTTCATGCTATACAGCACTATCCAGGAGCGCCTCGGGGAGGCTTCCCATTGCCCCCATACAACCGGGGGGGGCTGTGGGGCCCCAGGCTCTCTCACTGCCTAGGGACCACAGCAACACCCCGGAGGTGGAGGCTGGGTAGCGCAGACGACCCCCCCAAGCGTGGCCGGCGCCGGGGGGGGCCATCCGCACCCATCTCCCAAAAATTTAAAAACAGGCACTTACCTGAACGTCCATTGCGTTCTGCTGCTGCGCATCGACTCGGGGCACTGCATGGGAAAGGAGTGACGCATGGGTCACCCCGAGCTGTGGGGCTCAGGGCTAGCTCACACACATCACTCCAGAAGGGGGGGGAGGACAGGCACAGACAGCCCACTTATAGAGCAAGCCATCCACCACCTGCCTCCAAAGGACAGAATGCAAATATGCTCAATCACAAGAAAATGTATGCGTGCTCTACGCCAAGCTTAACCCTTTCAAGTCTAGCTGTGCAAATCTGGCTAAAATGGCTTATCATGAGACATGCTCATGCAGAAATGCATCTGCTTTCGCATGCCAAACTTTGCAGGGTCAAAAACCAATACCGCGAAGCGGTTGCCCTGCGGGAATTAGTTCATGCTATACAGCACTATCCAGGAGCGCCTCGGGGAGGCTTCCCATTGCCCCCATACAACCGGGGGGGGCTGTGGGGCCCCAGGCTCTCTCACTGCCTAGGGACCACAGCAACACCCCGGAGGTGGAGGCTGGGTAGCGCAGACGACCCCCCCAAGCGTGGCCGGCGCCGGGGGGGGCCATCCGCACCCATCTCCCAAAAATTTAAAAACAGGCACTTACCTGAACGTCCATTGCGTTCTGCTGCTGCGCATCGACTCGGGGCACTGCATGGGAAAGGAGTGACGCATGGGTCACCCCGAGCTGTGGGGCTCAGGGCTAGCTCACACACATCACTCCAGAAGGGGGGGGAGGACAGGCACAGACAGCCCACTTATAGAGCAAGCCATCCACCACCTGCCTCCAAAGGACAGAATGCAAATATGCTCAATCACAAGAAAATGTATGCGTGCTCTACGCCAAGCTTAACCCTTTCAAGTCTAGCTGTGCAAATCTGGCTAAAATGGCTTATCATGAGACATGCTCATGCAGAAATGCATCTGCTTTCGCATGCCAAACTTTGCAGGGTCAAAAACCAATACCGCGAAGCGGTTGCCCTGCGGGAATTAGTTCATGCTATACAGCACTATCCAGGAGCGCCTCGGGGAGGCTTCCCATTGCCCCCATACAACCGGGGGGGGCTGTGGGGCCCCAGGCTCTCTCACTGCCTAGGGACCACAGCAACACCCCGGAGGTGGAGGCTGGGTAGCGCAGACGACCCCCCCAAGCGTGGCCGGCGCCGGGGGGGGCCATCCGCACCCATCTCCCAAAAATTTAAAAACAGGCACTTACCTGAACGTCCATTGCGTTCTGCTGCTGCGCATCGACTCGGGGCACTGCATGGGAAAGGAGTGACGCATGGGTCACCCCGAGCTGTGGGGCTCAGGGCTAGCTCACACACATCACTCCAGAAGGGGGGGGAGGACAGGCACAGACAGCCCACTTATAGAGCAAGCCATCCACCACCTGCCTCCAAAGGACAGAATGCAAATATGCTCAATCACAAGAAAATGTATGCGTGCTCTACGCCAAGCTTAACCCTTTCAAGTCTAGCTGTGCAAATCTGGCTAAAATGGCTTATCATGAGACATGCTCATGCAGAAATGCATCTGCTTTCGCATGCCAAACTTTGCAGGGTCAAAAACCAATACCGCGAAGCGGTTGCCCTGCGGGAATTAGTTCATGCTATACAGCACTATCCAGGAGCGCCTCGGGGAGGCTTCCCATTGCCCCCATACAACCGGGGGGGGCTGTGGGGCCCCAGGCTCTCTCACTGCCTAGGGACCACAGCAACACCCCGGAGGTGGAGGCTGGGTAGCGCAGACGACCCCCCCAAGCGTGGCCGGCGCCGGGGGGGGCCATCCGCACCCATCTCCCAAAAATTTAAAAACAGGCACTTACCTGAACGTCCATTGCGTTCTGCTGCTGCGCATCGACTCGGGGCACTGCATGGGAAAGGAGTGACGCATGGGTCACCCCGAGCTGTGGGGCTCAGGGCTAGCTCACACACATCACTCCAGAAGGGGGGGGAGGACAGGCACAGACAGCCCACTTATAGAGCAAGCCATCCACCACCTGCCTCCAAAGGACAGAATGCAAATATGCTCAATCACAAGAAAATGTATGCGTGCTCTACGCCAAGCTTAACCCTTTCAAGTCTAGCTGTGCAAATCTGGCTAAAATGGCTTATCATGAGACATGCTCATGCAGAAATGCATCTGCTTTCGCATGCCAAACTTTGCAGGGTCAAAAACCAATACCGCGAAGCGGTTGCCCTGCGGGAATTAGTTCATGCTATACAGCACTATCCAGGAGCGCCTCGGGGAGGCTTCCCATTGCCCCCATACAACCGGGGGGGGCTGTGGGGCCCCAGGCTCTCTCACTGCCTAGGGACCACAGCAACACCCCGGAGGTGGAGGCTGGGTAGCGCAGACGACCCCCCCAAGCGTGGCCGGCGCCGGGGGGGGCCATCCGCACCCATCTCCCAAAAATTTAAAAACAGGCACTTACCTGAACGTCCATTGCGTTCTGCTGCTGCGCATCGACTCGGGGCACTGCATGGGAAAGGAGTGACGCATGGGTCACCCCGAGCTGTGGGGCTCAGGGCTAGCTCACACACATCACTCCAGAAGGGGGGGGAGGACAGGCACAGACAGCCCACTTATAGAGCAAGCCATCCACCACCTGCCTCCAAAGGACAGAATGCAAATATGCTCAATCACAAGAAAATGTATGCGTGCTCTACGCCAAGCTTAACCCTTTCAAGTCTAGCTGTGCAAATCTGGCTAAAATGGCTTATCATGAGACATGCTCATGCAGAAATGCATCTGCTTTCGCATGCCAAACTTTGCAGGGTCAAAAACCAATACCGCGAAGCGGTTGCCCTGCGGGAATTAGTTCATGCTATACAGCACTATCCAGGAGCGCCTCGGGGAGGCTTCCCATTGCCCCCATACAACCGGGGGGGGCTGTGGGGCCCCAGGCTCTCTCACTGCCTAGGGACCACAGCAACACCCCGGAGGTGGAGGCTGGGTAGCGCAGACGACCCCCCCAAGCGTGGCCGGCGCCGGGGGGGGCCATCCGCACCCATCTCCCAAAAATTTAAAAACAGGCACTTACCTGAACGTCCATTGCGTTCTGCTGCTGCGCATCGACTCGGGGCACTGCATGGGAAAGGAGTGACGCATGGGTCACCCCGAGCTGTGGGGCTCAGGGCTAGCTCACACACATCACTCCAGAAGGGGGGGGAGGACAGGCACAGACAGCCCACTTATAGAGCAAGCCATCCACCACCTGCCTCCAAAGGACAGAATGCAAATATGCTCAATCACAAGAAAATGTATGCGTGCTCTACGCCAAGCTTAACCCTTTCAAGTCTAGCTGTGCAAATCTGGCTAAAATGGCTTATCATGAGACATGCTCATGCAGAAATGCATCTGCTTTCGCATGCCAAACTTTGCAGGGTCAAAAACCAATACCGCGAAGCGGTTGCCCTGCGGGAATTAGTTCATGCTATACAGCACTATCCAGGAGCGCCTCGGGGAGGCTTCCCATTGCCCCCATACAACCGGGGGGGGCTGTGGGGCCCCAGGCTCTCTCACTGCCTAGGGACCACAGCAACACCCCGGAGGTGGAGGCTGGGTAGCGCAGACGACCCCCCCAAGCGTGGCCGGCGCCGGGGGGGGCCATCCGCACCCATCTCCCAAAAATTTAAAAACAGGCACTTACCTGAACGTCCATTGCGTTCTGCTGCTGCGCATCGACTCGGGGCACTGCATGGGAAAGGAGTGACGCATGGGTCACCCCGAGCTGTGGGGCTCAGGGCTAGCTCACACACATCACTCCAGAAGGGGGGGGAGGACAGGCACAGACAGCCCACTTATAGAGCAAGCCATCCACCACCTGCCTCCAAAGGACAGAATGCAAATATGCTCAATCACAAGAAAATGTATGCGTGCTCTACGCCAAGCTTAACCCTTTCAAGTCTAGCTGTGCAAATCTGGCTAAAATGGCTTATCATGAGACATGCTCATGCAGAAATGCATCTGCTTTCGCATGCCAAACTTTGCAGGGTCAAAAACCAATACCGCGAAGCGGTTGCCCTGCGGGAATTAGTTCATGCTATACAGCACTATCCAGGAGCGCCTCGGGGAGGCTTCCCATTGCCCCCATACAACCGGGGGGGGCTGTGGGGCCCCAGGCTCTCTCACTGCCTAGGGACCACAGCAACACCCCGGAGGTGGAGGCTGGGTAGCGCAGACGACCCCCCCAAGCGTGGCCGGCGCCGGGGGGGGCCATCCGCACCCATCTCCCAAAAATTTAAAAACAGGCACTTACCTGAACGTCCATTGCGTTCTGCTGCTGCGCATCGACTCGGGGCACTGCATGGGAAAGGAGTGACGCATGGGTCACCCCGAGCTGTGGGGCTCAGGGCTAGCTCACACACATCACTCCAGAAGGGGGGGGAGGACAGGCACAGACAGCCCACTTATAGAGCAAGCCATCCACCACCTGCCTCCAAAGGACAGAATGCAAATATGCTCAATCACAAGAAAATGTATGCGTGCTCTACGCCAAGCTTAACCCTTTCAAGTCTAGCTGTGCAAATCTGGCTAAAATGGCTTATCATGAGACATGCTCATGCAGAAATGCATCTGCTTTCCGGGGTGCTGCTGAGGTTCCCAGGCAGTGAGAGCGCCTGGGACCCCGCGGTCCCCCGGTTGTATGGGGGCATTGGGAAGCCTCCCCGAGGCGCTCCTGGATAGTGCTGTATAGCATGAACTAATTCCCGCAGGGCAAACCGCTTTGCGGCATTGGTTCAATGGACCCTGCATTAGTTGGCATGCGAAAGCAAATGCATATTTGCATGAGCATTGCCTCATGAATAGCCAATCAGGCCAAATTTGCTCAGCCAGTTGTGTCAGGTGTTCACTTGGTGTTTAATGCACACATTTAAATTCTCTGTGCAGCGATTTGTGAATTTCTTTCCCCTGGAGGCGGGTGGCGGATGGCTCATTCCAGGTAGTGTGAGTCCTGGAGTGGGCTGTCAGTGCCTGTCCTCCACCCCCCCTTGGAGTGCAGTGTGTGAGCCAGCCCTGAGCTCCAAAGCTCGGTGCGACCCATGCTTCATTCCTTTCCTTTTCAAATGTGTTGCACCCAAGCTATGCTCAGCAGCAGAACGCAATGGACGTCAAGGTAAGTGCCTGTTTTTAAATATTGGGAGGTGAAAGGTGCGGATGGCTCTCCCCGGCGCTGGCCACGCTTGGGGGGGCCGCCTGCGCCACCCAGCCTCCCCCCTCCGGGGTGCTGCTGAGGTTCCCAGGCAGTGAGAGCGCCTGGGACCCCGCGGTCCCCCGGTTGTATGGGGGCATTGGGAAGCCTCCCCGAGGCGCTCCTGGATAGTGCTGTATAGCATGAACTAATTCCCGCAGGGCAAACCGCTTTGCGGCATTGGTTCAATGGACCCTGCATTAGTTGGCATGCGAAAGCAAATGCATATTTGCATGAGCATTGCCTCATGAATAGCCAATCAGGCCAAATTTGCTCAGCCAGTTGTGTCAGGTGTTCACTTGGTGTTTAATGCACACATTTAAATTCTCTGTGCAGCGAGCTTGTTGTATTTATGTACCTTTAAATAATATTATTGTTAATGATTGTTCATAATATAATTTTCCATTGATTGTAATCATATGACGTGGTAATTGGGTGGCAAAGTGCTGTCCGATTTCTTTCATTAATGTTTATTTTTTGTAATCCCTCTTTTTGGTAGACAAACTTAAATTTAAATATGACTATCTACATGTGACTACTGTTTGGAGCTTATTTTATTATGTGTTCCCTTATTGGATCTATATTTGTAATGATCCGCTCAGCTGTCTGCACAGGCAGACAGCTGTTTGACCATTCATCTAGTCTGTGGGCTGCAGGTCTCTGGAAGAGAGACCTGTCTTTCCTTTGCAAGTTTCTGATCTGCTCTGCTGCTGAGGAATTTGCAGACATTGGTTATGCAAATCACCCAGCTAACTCCTTTGTAGGCTGGCAGTATAAAGAGCTATGTTTCCCAGAGTCCTTTGCTGGTCATTCCTTCATGGTTTGTTGAAACACTCCTAGAGTGTCAGCCGTGCTATTTCTTGTTAAAGTTATCTTAGAGTAATTCTTGGGACTGCACTAGGCAGCTTCCCTAGTGCAGTTAGCTTGCTATCTGTTTTGTCTGTATTGCCTCTCTGTTGCGATTGTCCTGTCACCAACAGTGGTTGTCAGGAAATCATTCTGTCTGTCTGGGGTGCTAACCAGAGCAGCGGTCGCTACTGGTAGCCCCTTCTGTTCATCTGTCTGTCTTGTTTGGATCGCACTAGCCTCTAGCGGTAGCGGCTGTGGATCCTTCTGATCTTTGTTCTTGGAGTCTAAGCTGGAGCAGCGGTTGCTAACGGCTACCTCATCTGTCTGTCTTGCTTGGATCGCACTAGCCCCTAGCGGTAGCGGCTGTGGATCCTTCTGATCTGCTTACTTGGAGTATAGCTGGAGCAGCGGTTGCTACCAGCTATCTCATCTGCCTGTCTTGCTTGGATCGCACTAGCCCCTGGCGGTAGAGGCTGTGGATCCTTCTGATCTGTGTTCCTGTACCCGGATTGCTCTGGCGGAAAGAGCAGTGGATCTTCCCTAGACTGTTCCTGAACCCAGATCGCACTCGTTTTGATGGAAAGAGCAGTGGATCTTTCCTCTCTTATTCCTGTTTTCCGTTTGTTTGTTTTGTCTGATACGAACGCTTGCTGTAGGCTCGGTGAGGTAACCGTTAAGCAAGCGCTCACGTCCTCTGTTTCATGTTTGTCTGTTGGTGGTTAGTTAGGCGTGCTTGTCTCTGTTGCGCTTAACGTGCGGAGATCGCGCTGTAAATGCGTTCGCTGTTGCGAATGAGTGCGGTGTTCGTGTTTAGTTAGCGTTTGTTGTTTTCGTTGTTTTCTCATTGTTGTTTGCTGTGCCTTTGCTCCTCTCGTGTTCTGTTCTGATCTGTCTTGTGTCACTTCTGGTTATCGCCTTTCTCGCGATCGCGTTCTTGCTTTGTTTCTGCTGATGTGTGTTCACCGTCGCAGGGTCGCGACTAGATTGGTGAACACACATTCATCCTGTATCTGTGCTCTTTCTCTTTAAGGGCTGTTCAGCCCTGCATTGTCTTAGATCTGTACAATTCCCATCTAGCATTTGTGGCTGTGCAGAGGCTGTGCTCGTCTGCACTCCACAGTGCCATCTGCCGGTGGGAATTGCCCTCTGCTGGTGCATTGCACCTAGCCTGGGTTCACCCAATTATACGCTTGTGGAGGGTTTTCGCTGTGTCAGTGCGCATCTTGTGCGCTGACCGCGAAATTGATTCCGCAAACATTACAATATTTACCTATTTTTGCGCTCCAGAGTGGTCCTGTATATTGATTACCGTACATACTTACTTCCTGCATTCCAGCGTGGTTACGGTGGACAGGAAGCCGTCCAACGCCCTCAGGTGACGTCTATCCGAGTGAGTCATGTGAGCGGCAGCGCACTCACGTGATCTCCTCTTTTCACTATTAAACTGGCGTTCTGTGCCATTAGACACAGGAGCTTCCCCAGCATCACTTGAAAAAGCGGCTTGACCACTGCGATACCGGTGGAGTCATCCATCGGGGGCTCCCTCCTCTTCTCCACAGCCATTTCCCTTGGCTGGCTGAACGAAACGGAGTATGGTCTGGGTACAGTATTGCTCTCTTCATGCGCACACCATTCTCATTCCTGGGATCATAGTCGCCTATGTGCACAGCACTTTGCCACTTTTTGTTCACTTATGATTAAGATTATTCTATATGTAAGTGTTGTATTGTAATTTTATTAGTTGGTTTGCACTGCACTTTTGTTTTTTGTTGGTCTGCTGGGCCCTATATAATTTACTACGGACCAATATTTGAGAACCAGGGTTCTACACCCTATGATAGCTCAATGTATGAGCACCCTGGGGGAATTATCCATATACAGACATATTTGGTACATGGCAGCTGCTTATGGGAGATATGTTATTTGATGAATGATATGATGTATTGTGAAATTATTGGTTGTGGAAATACCAATTTTAATTGTTTTTATGATCTTTTGATAGTGTATCTATATTGGAAATAAAATTGATAATTTTGCTTATAATTAAGTGTAGTGCTGCTCTATGGGCTGATATAGTATCTGCTTTACATTTTGCATATGTCCTCTAGGCCCTAGCACACACTATTTTACTGGGTGCAGTGAATCCTTTTTTATGCTCTGGGGAGTGAAATGTTTTGCTCCCTGCCTGTAGAAATAGCACTGCCCCATTCATTAAACTGAGAACAGTAAGGGAAAATTGAGACAGAAAAGAGCATGGCAACACTGGATAACATAACAACTACTTAAAGAAAACCTGAACTGAAAATTAAAAGTCAAAATAAACATACACAAGTCATACTTACCTTCCATGTAGTCTACTCCTCAGTGTCTTTCTCCTGTCCCGCATCCTGTTTGTTCACTGTGATCAAGGGAATTTTCCGTCCTCCATTTTGAAAATGGCCATTACCCATAACAGCTTTCTGGTCAGCACACAGTTAAACTGTAACATCGCCCACTTGAGCCATAGGGAAACATGGACATTACCTGGTACTTTAGTTTTCCTCTCAGCTATAACTGACAGCAACTGATATTTTACTGACAGCAACTGATATATTTCAGATCTGACAAAATATTGTCAGAACTGAAAGGGATCATTGTCAGAAGAAAATGGTGAGCTTCTTAGAGGAACTGATGGTAAGGTAACTATGCAATGTTCATTTGAAGTTACCTCATATGTTTATTTTAAATATTTTTACTCAGTACAGGTTCTTTATAAAGAGTACCTGCACTGACATGTGACATGGGGGCTGATTCTCTGCTGCTTTTCTGTTAAATGATCTCATCTTACTTATTAACTCACAATTTATCTCTCCTCAGTGGCGTAGCAATAGGAGTTGCAGAGGTAGTGACAGCACCGGGCCCTTGGGCCAGAGGGGGCCCATAGGGCCCTCCCTCAACTGCAGTTTTAGCGTTTTATTGGTCCTGTGCTGGTAATAATCACTTATATAGATGCTTTGAATAGTATTAACCTAAGCAGTCCCCATCCTCTTCTTGCACCTCTGACACTGTGTTGTCCTTGGCAGGCTTTGGTACCCTGTATCAATTGTAATGTAAAGAGTCCTTGTAGAACTTGCACTAGGGCCTAGAGCTTCTTAGCTACGTCACTGTCTCTCCTTAAATGACTTACCTAACTCATAATTTATTTTCCTTATCTAACTTAACTCATGATTCATCTTTTCTTCTGGCCTCTTTTCCATGGACAGCAGAACTGCTCCTTTGTCAAGCAGTTGAGCTCTCTGGCTGCCATCTGTTGCATTTGAGCATGGCAACTGCAATGGGGGGCTGCCTGTCCACCGCCTGCCATAAGCGCGCAAGCAGGCGCATGGCCAGTGGATGGGAGCAGACAGGCGGTGAATTTGCCACCTTAGCTGCTCATGGAAAAGAGGACTAACTGACTTAACTCATGGTTTATCTTTCCTTATATGGCTTAACTCATGAGTTATCGCTCCTTGGGGTTGGTTCACAAAGCTTTCTTATTTTTCACCTTAAAGAGACACTGAAGCGAAAAAAAAAATGATGATATTATGATTTGTATGTGTAGTACAGCTAAGAAATAAAACATTAAGATCAGATACATCAGTCTAATTGTTTCCAGTACAGTAAGAGTTAAGAAACTCCAGTTGTTATCTCTATGCAAACAAGCCATTAACTCTCCGACTAAGTCTTAAGGTGGCCATACACTGGTCGATTTGCCATCAGATTCGACCAACAGATAGATCCCTCTCTGATCGAATCTGATCAGAGAGGGATCGTATGGCCACCTTTACTGCAAACACATTGTGAACCGATTTCAGCCTGAAACCGTTCACAATCTGTTGTGGTGGTGCTGCTGCCGCCGCTCCCCCCACCCCCCGCCGCATACATTACCTGCTTCGCCGGCGCGAGTCCTCCCGGTCACCGCTGCTCTGTCTGCGCTCTGGTCTCCAGGTCCGGCATGCCTCACTTCTTCTAGCCTGGCAGGAAGTTTAAACAGTAGAGGGCGCTCTACTGTTTAAACTTCCTGCCGGGCTAGAAGTGAGGCATGCCGGACCTGGAGACCAGAGCGCAGACAGAGCAGCGGTGACCGGGAGGACTCGCGCCGGCGAAGCAGGTAATGTATGCGGGCTCTATTGCGTCGGTCGTCGGGCACTCAAACGCCGTTAGCGATGCGCTCTTTACCCGCGGGCGATCGCCGGTTTTTTTCTGCACGGCGCGATCGACGGGATCGGACGAAATGGATCGAAATTCGGCATGTAGCGTGAACGATTGGCAGCAGATTCGATCCCAGTGATCGAATCTGCTGTCGAAACGGGCGCAAATCGGGCCAGTGTATGGCCAGCTTTAGTCGTGGAGAGGGCTGTTATCTGACATTTATTATCTCAACTGTAAGTGAACTGTTTACTTTTTCTCTACTAGAGGAGAGGTCATTAGTTCACAGACAGTTCTGAAAGACTCATTTTGAATGCTGAGTGTTGTGTAATCTGCACATAATATAGAATGATGCAATGTTAGAAAAAACACTATATACCTGAAAATAAAAGTATGAGAATATTTTCTTTGCTGCTAATCTTCTAGTAATTATTCATAGTACACAACCAATTCACTATATCATATTTTTTTTTTCGCTTCAGTGTCTCTTTAACTGAGAGCTAATGCATGAGATAAATAAGGATAGATGATTTATGAGATAAACAGATAAGGAGAGATAAATAATGAGTTATGTCAAATAAGGAGAGATGAACCATGAGTTAAAGTGAATCCGTGCTGAAGCTTGGGTTCGAAACAAGATCTTACCCTGAAGAGAGGGAACCCTTGTCGGCAGCCCTCATTGCAGAGTGCGGGCCATGGTAAGATCTCCACATCAGGGCCATGCAGCTCCACATCCTTATTCATTGCCATGCTGTACCCTTGCATGCCTGCTCATGCGCAGTGGCACGAATCTCGCAGCTCCAGGTTACTGCGCATGTGCGGGCGTGCTCAATCGTCTATTGCGTGGCCATGAATTAAGGAAGAGGAGCTGCACGGCCCCGATCTGATTAGCGACAATGCCTTCTCTGTAATCTTCCGGAGGGCCCTGCTCAGCGATGGGGGACATAAGAATAGAGAAGGAAGCCTTAATAGGATCCTGAGGCTTCCCTCTCTTTAGGTAAGTATCTGATTTTGTGTACATGAGCTATGGCTCGGGTACACTTTAAGCAGTGAGAAATCTTGAATTAAGTTAAATAAATGGAGATAAATTGTGAGTTAATAAGTAAAGTGAGATAATTCAACAGAAAAGCTTTTTGAATCAGATCCCTGATCTGTTTTTCTCATGAATTATTTCTCCATATTTGTCTATTTTATGCATTATAGTTATGGTAAAAAATAAGTTAGTTTTATGAATCAACCCCATGATGAGATAAACATACTAAGCTCGCTTAATCCTCAGAATATGACAATTCCTATAACATCAAACATATTATGTTTAGTTCCTGAGAGGTTTAATATTTTATCGTGGCTTATCCCTGACACCACAAATCAAATGGTATAACTCACATAACTATCCTAGGTACGGTATTCCGTAAATAAGCAAAAACATATACTACATTTATGTTTAAGGCTGATGGGATGGCTCCACCGTGTCTGGAGCCCTGCTGTGTGGAAGGCTCTCTTTTGCTGGAATCACCAAATGGTATATTTTCAGCTCAGCAATTCACACCTGGGTGTCATTGGTTCCTGAAAGAAACTTCTTTTGAACATGTTAATTAAACAAATAGGCCTTATCAGAGAGCAAACTTGGCTCTCATGAAAAGAACTCTGATAGCAGCTATGAGAGGGCAGATTACCAAAAGAAGACCCCCAAGGCTGAAGTCTGTGAGGCCCTAAACATCCTTTGATCTGGCACGTCAACGACAATCGGTGCAGAAAAACGATTGCGATTTCTTTTCTCACGGCTCTTCCGTGACACTCAGCGCTTTTAGAAGTAATTTTTTAAGCGATTCTAGGCATGTGCCTAGCGATATTCTATTTATACCTTTTACCTTTTTGTGTAGTTTTTTTTTTATGTGCAGTAGAGCTGCAAGTGTACTGTTTATACAAAAACGCTTGAAAATCACTCTGATCTATCACTGTTCAGAGCGATATTCCACATTCCTATACTTAACATTGTGGCTGAATCGCCTCAGAAATGCTGCAGGTCCCGCGTTTGCGTTTTGGGAAAAATCACATCGCTCTGGTGTGATCCATCCAAAAATTAGCCAAGCCCTTTTGAAAGCGTTAGCGTTTTAAAAAGCACCCAGAAGCGCTTTTTTAAAAGTGTGCACCGGCCCTAAAAGTCATGCACTTTGGGACCATTCGTTCTGTCACTACAACAGACACAAAATAATGGAAAAAGCAGTACATATCTGAGGGGATCATAGGATGTTGACATGTCCATTCCACCGCTGTGGTCCGGTTCTGTTGAATGAACCAATTTGGGTTCTATTATGAAACCAGCCTTATTAAAAGGAGTCATATCAGTGCATGCACTCAGGTTATTAATATAACATTTACTTAGGTATATGCTTAATTCACTATACAGTAGAACTTACGTACTTCGAAGGGCTGCTGGTGTGCAGTTGGAAGTTTTACAGCACGATGTGGATATCTTTGCTACCCCTTTTGGTGAAGTCATTGTGCCAGAAACACCGCAGGATGCTTCACTTGGAGCACAGGATCTACCAAATAGTGTCCCGTCACCTGTGTTCACAAATAAACATTTATCAGCAGGCTACTCATCTATGACCAGCTACAGCTTGTAATGCTGGGTCACACAGAACACAGTAACTTGAGGTCAGGTCGTAGCTTAGGTCATACATGGAAAGTCAGAAATGCACGGTACAGAAGGGCTAATGAAGAGCTTGGTCAAATAACAGGCTAATATCGTTACACAGGAAGTCAGATGGCAGTCGTATTGAAAAGAACAAAGAATAGCAGAGTCAGGAGCGAGCCGAATCATACACAGGAATCAGATGGCAGTAAAGCAGAAGGACTAGACAAAGGCAAGGTCGAGAGGCAGGCAGGAGGTCGGTCACAGAAAATATACAATATGATGTAACTGATATAATATTACAATATGATAATATTACAAAATATAATTACAATAACAAACTGACTAACTAGAGTACATACTGTATATATTGTGCGTCTACACAATATATAAATGTAGCTCAAATGATCACTAGCTAGGCCAAGAACCAGCGTACTGATAAGTATCAAGGCCAGCGAGTGAATGACTTGCTTGGCCTAATATACCCAGGAGAGAGTCAATCCAGCCCACAGGAGGACAGGTCCTCCCTTCAGACACACCTCCTCAGCCTGTAAAGGCGTGCGTCTAGGCATACTGCGCACATGTGCGTTTTGACTCACCGCCACAGAGGTGTCGGGAACGCCATCCGAGGATGACAGCGCGAAAGACCCCCTACGTGAGTGAGTCCCGCCAGAAATGCAACAGGAGATGTCGCGGGACCCACTATGAGGAGGTAAGATTGTTACACAGCTATTCTCAAACTGTGAGGTGGGCCTAGAGACACTTCCAGTGGAGTGTGCGGGTCATTTGTCTAACTGCTTATCTACTTACATTAATGGTGTATCAAGGTCTGATAAATCTCTACAATGGTGTTAATTTATGTAACTGCATGTTGGAGGCCATGTGTGCTTCAGTGCATGTTCCCACAGAGCTGACACCCCAGTCTACTAGTCAGAAGCCAGTTATACCAGTTTCTTTCTATGTGATCACTGCAGAAATCGTGGAGTAGGGCAGTTTCTGAAGAATGAATAGTTACCTTGTTAATGACGGTTTTCGCTGCTCCTTTGTCTGAGAGATGCTCTGAGGATGAAGATCCCTGAGGGAAGTCATGGGAGAAGTAAATATACACACTCAAGTGCACTACACTGTCACAGGGCAGGAAGGGGGCTAGCAGGTTCTTGGGAGGGAGGCCTGTTACACCAAGACTACTGTAGTCAAAGTGTGTGTGTGTGTGTGTGCGTGCGTGCGTGCGCGCGCGTGCGTGCGTGCGCGCGCGTGTGTGTGTGTGATAGGTACTTGTAAATAGGATGAAGGGAAAAGTATGACTGCGAAAAGTAAAGACAAAAATACACCTGGCACTGCTGGTTGCAGGAATTTGCCCAGGTTTAATGAAAGACCAGCACATGCAGTGTAACAACAATATAATGCAGTGACAGAGTAGGCAGACACACTGGTGATGCAAATGAATGAGTCGACAGTAGCTCCAGGGCAAAGGGAACAAGCCAGGCGGCCGTTTCTTACCCCCAAGAGCTTCCTCAGAGACTGTGTCAGTGCAAAATTGACATCAGGCTTGTTCCCCTTGCCCTGCGCACACTGCCAACTCGTTCATCTGTACCATTGGTATGTCTGCCTAACCTTCATTACAATGTTGTTACACTGTATGTGATGGACTTTGCTGCAAATTCCTGCAACCAGCAGTGCCAGGTGTACTGTATTTTTGTCTTTACTTTTGTGTTGCCATACACCTTCCTACCATTTCAACGGCACCTAAAGCACACTAGTTAACACAGATGCCCGAGTGCAACTTTCCTCTATACTAACAGTGCTATTTGATCATAATGCAGGCTTTCTCTTTATTGCCTTGTGATAAGTATGACTGCACTTGTTGGGAGGAAAGTGGAATGATGATAACACTTTTCAAGCTACAGAAATAATTCTGCAACCCCATGCATCATATTTGGGCAACCCCTGTGTTGATATCAGTGTTTCGTTGGTATATACAAAACACTGTGGGAGGCGCCCTTTAGTGGCAATAAATAAATTCGAATTCTACTACCTTTTGTGTGTGAGTCATCGCACCAGGTAAGACGTATCACGCTTACCTTTGATATATCTATGTTGTGCTGTATACTCTGAGTCATAAGGGCGCCTCCCACAGTGTTTTGTACGTAATAATACCTCACAACGTGGGGTTATATCATTATAGTTTATAGTGGTATATTTTTTTCTCGGGAACGGCGACCGACAAGGCCGAGTGGAGACGGTACTTCTCCACATGCTCTGATGGTGGTTGCTAGAGAAGCAACCCAGAATTGTGAGTATATTTTCACTACAATAGACCGAATTACGCAACGATAATACTCGATATCGGGCTCCCGGTGTCCTTGTGCTTTTCTGTTTCTACTAGTTCTACTTTCGTTGGTATAGGAAGGGTCAAACATGATGGCAGCTCTTGTTGGAGGAGGTGGGCATGATGGTAGTGCTTGTTTGGTGGAAGGAGGGAGAAATACAATGGCAGGTAGGTGGGATTATGATGGCAGCACTTGTTGGCAGACGGAAGAACATTGATGGCACTATTTGTTAGGGATGTTGTTGGAAGGGGCATCGTAACTGCAGAACTTACTATAAGAGGACTTGTCATATCAGAAAAGAATGTATCAAAAATTACTCTCATACAAAAGATTGCTATGCGTTTCTTGGGATGTAATCCACTTTTTTTCAATGAGAAAAAAAAATGTAAACCTGAGGAGCATAAACGACCCTTCAATAAAATCATATAAACATATAAAGTTTGTAATCATAAAAATACAGATAAACATATGAAGTAATCTGAAATAATAAAAACTTTTATTATGTTTCAACTGGTTCATATTTCAGATTAGTTAATATGTCTATATATAATTTTATAACTACAAACTTTATATGCTTATAGTATTTTATAGGAGGGTAATTTATGCTCCTTGAGTTTACACTCTCTTTTTTTTTTGCTTGAACAAGCAGGTTATAATCCAAGAAACGCATTGCAATATTTTTGTATGACCTCCTCTTTTTAAATTTTTTGCAATTTTGCAATTGGGCTGATGGCAGCAGTGGCGTACCTAGGGTATTTGGCACCCGGTGCTCATTATCCACAGACACCCCCCCCCCCCCCCCCAATCAGGAAGACAACGTGCGGCGCGCTTAGCCGAAAAATGGGGCTACATTGTGCGGCTGCGCTGAAAAATGGGTGTGGTCATGGACCAAAATGTGGGTGTGGTCACAGGTGGAGACAAATTTACATGAACTTAGCAATGGTGGGACATTAGATTAGGACAGTGGTGGCGAACCTTTTGGAGGCTGAGTGCACAAACTACAACCCAAAAGTCACTTATCTATCGCAAAGCGCCAACAGCAATTTAAACTAAATACAAACATTTTAACTCATACGTGAACATTATAGAAAATCCAAGTTGAAAATAAACTGTGAAGATAAACAATTTCATCCATCCTACTCCTGAAAAATGTATTGTTTTAATTTTCTGTTTTAAAAAGATAAAAAAGTAGGTTTAAGGCTATTGTCTCATATGATTATGATTCAGCTTTTCCCATAGTCTCACAGTTAGCAATCATGAGGCCCCCAACAAGACAAATCCAGCAATCATGAGGCCCCCAACAAGTTAAATTCAGAAATCTTGAGGCACCCAACAAATCATGAGGCCCCCAACAAGACAAATTCAGCAATCATGAGGCCACCAACAAGACAAATTCAGCAATCATGAGGCCACCAACAAGACAAATTCAGAAATCATGAGGCCACTAACAAGACAATTTCAGCAGTCATAAGGCACATAAATAGACAGCATTTCACAAAAATGGGCAGAATGCCCCCTTAATATGGTAGACACCTCTCACCTGGCTTCTGAATTCTCCTCTACTGGCTGCTGTGCCTGGCTGGCAATACTGTTTTTGGCTGGATTGGGGATGATGTGTGGACTGAAAGGCCTGGCAGTGATGCTGTGGCCTCGCTGGCGGTGATGCTGTGGCCTGACTGGCAGTGATGCTGTGGCTGGGCTGGCTGGCGGTGATGCTGTGGCTGGGCTGGCTGGCGGTGATGCTGTGGCTGGGTTGGCTGGCGGTGATGCTGTGCCTGGCTGGTGGTGATGCTGTGGCTGTGCCTGGCTGGTTGAAGTAAATGCTGGCCTGACTGGGGGTGATGCTGTGGCCTTTTTGCCAGTGATTCTGGGCTGGTTGGCTGGTGGTGATGTTGGGCTGGCTGGCCTAGATAGTTTAGGTAGTGAGAGGTGCCCCCTAGTTTAGGTAGTGCCAGGAGCCAGTGTAGGTAGTATAGTAGTCCCCAGTACAGCTAGTATAGTGGCCCACAGTATAGGTAGTATAGTGGTCCCTGTCACAGACCGCTAGGCCGGTCTGCGGATGGGGTAAATCGATCAGCGTCAGAAATCCTCTTACACGGTCATTTGTTCATCACGAAGGGTAACCCGCGTTCGCAATTTGATGAACTGACTCGCGAAGGGAGCGTTCTGATACCAACCGAATTACTCCACACACATATACAATTCAAAGATCTGCCACCAAGCGAGTTACACAGCCCGCTACTGTAATTTTACTAGGACTTCGAGAACGCTCTATTAACCCTTAGCAGTATGCAGGAACCTGGGTCAGATCGTTATATCTGGGCCGGGTTCTCGCATACGGGTTATAAATGTATACTTCTATTAAACACAGGGTAGCGAGTTCAGGAGAATAGGTACGATTGTGTATATTCAGCAACAGGTCATAACCGCTAAACGATTTTTAAACGTTTAATAACACAAATGCATTACATACAGTTATATACACCTATTAACATATAAAACACAGAGCTTAAAAATAAAAGGAATAAAATCAGAAAGTTCTTACTTAGTTAGCTGAGCAGTCCATTTGAAGCATGAAGAAAATAGTCCAGTTTAAAAGTAGGCATTCAGGTTAAAGTCTTTGTACACAACATGCGCCCGGTTCTCCTTGAGCACATGTCTAGACCTTCCTGGTAGATGGGAATTGAAGAACTGGGAGGAGTTCCTTGCAAACGCTTTTTACTGACCAGAGTTTTGGGGCGGTCACTACCTGGAAAGTAGGTGTGTTTGAGGCAGGGTTACCTCCTGGCAGTCAGGTTGCCACCCACAGACTCAGAGCAAGGAATGTACCAATTATTAATAATTTGTGTAATTCCGCCCCAGATGGGTGCATCGCAAATCCGAGACCATATTCATAAGCAGCATGCGACTCTGTATTAAATGAGACTATACACGCCTAGTCTGTCGAATTTGCTCTACGCAGGCCGGATAAAGTGGTCTCTCTATTGATTCCTGATAGCCAGAAAATTATAAATCATGTGAGTGATAGAACTGATTTCTGGGTATCAGGAAATGTGTTTGTTGTCTTTCTGTGCCAAACCCATCTTGAATTATTAATAAAGTAAATGTTCCCATTGTGTGAAGCTATAAGCTTGGAGGGAAATTTGAAGTTCAACCAGTTTGAGCTGGTTTGGTGGAACAGGAGCTGTGTGACCAAATGGCTGCTCCCCAGGTGGTCTGGCCACTTGTGAATTCTTTCCTGACCTGAACAGGATGTGGGGGAGGGCTGTACTCCTGCCATGCTCTTAGAAGAAGAGCAAAGAAAGGCATTTGTTATTCTACCCAGGGCTGACAGTAACTGTGTGGGGCCATACGAAAATCGTTGGCGTTTACGCGCACGACTTTTTGTAATGTCCTAATTAGCGGAAGCACAGTGGGCGGCGTTGAAGACAGACCTGTGACGACATGACGCTGCGCTCCGGCTCCACGCTTGGAACGCGGAAATGAGGTGAGTAACTCTTAGCACGCCTCCGGCCGCCCCTGCACTGCCCGACAGTTAGCTATGGAGGGGCAGAGAGGCAGAAGGAGGGGTCCCAGGTGAGGGAGGGGGGGGGGGATATTTCCCCTCTCCCCACCGCTGCCTCCACAGCCCCTCCTTCTAGCGCTGCTTTCACCCTCCTGCTGTGCTGCTATGGGGGGTCGTGGTGACACCCCCCTGGGTGTCTGTCACCCGGTGCGCCACGCCCCTTGCGCACTATGGTAGGGACGCCACTGGATGGCAGCACCCAATTTACCTGGCTTGCACGACGCCTAAATGTACGGTCAATGCACTGTTTGATATAATTTATCTAGTGACTTGTAGGCAGAAGGGTGCAATATAGGGGTATAGGAGACTAGTAAAAAAAGTAAACTAAACTTCATAGGAAAGGGATAAAACTATCCCATCTCTGCAGTACACAATGCAGCTAGGAGATTTCTAACTCAACCATTCTCACTCTAATATAATACCTTGTTTCAATTCAAATACAACTTTCAAAACATAAGTTTTGCTGTAATTAGTGAAAAAAAATGGTTTAAAAATGTTAGGTAGGTAAAATTTGTGCATGAAATAAGAAGGAAAAATGGGCGCCAGGTGAAGCCAATATAAGTCTTAACAATAAATATGCACAGAGGGACATACTGCTTGCTTGGCAGTTGGCAGCGGATTTTATTTCCCACAATGCAACAAGGTTCACAGACAGGAAACTGTCAGGGCCATGGCTCTGACATTACACTGTGGGAGCAGTTTCACCTCAAAATGAGCAACTCAGACAACCCTGATGCATTAGAGAAAAGGTTAACATTTCTTGTGGGAAAGGGGGTATCGGCTACTGATTAGGATGAAGTTCAATCCTGGGTTTAAAGGGACACTGAACGTAAAAAAAAAGTATGATATAATGAATTGTATGTTTAGTACAGATGATTAATCAAACAGTCGTAGCAAAGAAAAGAATCTCATATATTTATTTTCAGTTAAATAGTTTTTTTTTTCTATGACATTACATCATTGGCCTAGTGCACACCAGAGCGGTTCTGCTGCGGTTTGCGATCCGCTTGCGGGTGCGGATCTGCTAGGGTAATGTATTTCAATGGGCTAGTGCACACCAGAGCGGGAGGCGTTTTGCAGAAACGCATACTCCCAGGCTGCTGCAGATTTTGGATTGCGGATTGTTTCTGCCTCAATGTTAAGTATAGGAAAACCGCAAACCGCTCTGAAACACGGCACTTCAGAGCGGTTTGCCAGGCGGTTTTTGTTACAGTAGCTGTTCAGTAACAGCTTTACTGTAACAATGCATGAAATCTACTACACCAAAAACGCTTCACAAAACCGCAAAATGCTAGCTGAAACGCTACATAAAAATAAGAAAAAGCGTTTCAAAATCTGCTAGCATTTTGCGGATCTGCTAGCGTTTTTTGGTGTGCACCAGGCCATTCTGTCATATTTGCAACTACAAACCACACACTGTAAATTAAACTATGAAACAGAGCTAATGACCCTTTGAACTCCCTGCAGTAAAACCTTATTTGAATCTGTCTCTCGCTGTTTCTTCGATGTATAAGCGCTTCAGAAAATAGGACTGTCTCTGACCAAAATTGGTTCGGAGAGCTCAGGGAAGCTCTTCTGCATAGATAACAAGTGGAGTCATTCTTAACTTTTCCTGTACTGAAAACAATACGAGTCTCTGTTCTTTGCTACTAATGTTCTATTTCTTAGCCGTACTAGCAAGACGTTTTGAATCAGGATGATATGATTATAGGCTAACTTAGAGGATGAATCAGTATGATACCATTTATTGACTGTACTACACATACAAATTATTATAAAATATAGAATTCAGATTCCCTTTAAGCCTTCAAACCAGTAAGCTTCTTATGATTGTCTTTTAAAAAATTGTCCAATATCGTTCCATAAATCACAACTCCCACGTACCGCAATTTCAGTACTCTGTTTAACTAACTGCCAAGCTCATGTGTTTTCTGTGCACTCAAAGACACCTGTAAATGTTAAAGCACTTACAAATACTTGCCAAGCCTTAAATCACATGAACTTTTGCAGACAGCATAACAGAGTTTTTATTTGTAGTTTTACAGTTAGATTGTTTGAGCTCTACACTGCATCACGCAAACCTTGCTATGGCACTATTGGCTTACAATGACTGACGTAAAACTGCTGATCAGTGGTAGGGAAGGACAAATAGGTAAGATGGCAAAGTAAAAGGAAACATGGGTGGTGACGGAAGCTGAAAGTCATGAGTCCACAAAGGATGTCAACAAGTTACACCCAGAAGAACAATCTGTGATAAGAAACTGCAACAGAAATAATAGCGAGCAAAAATAACAACAACAGAAGATGTGGTTTAATGAGGAATGAAGGAAAGCAATACATTTTAGAAATATGGCTTAATTCACAAAAATGACAAAAAAAATAACAGGTCAGTTATCTAATGTATTTTAGATTTTTTTTCTTCGTGCATTCACTAAAGCTGGCCATACATCAGGCGACTTGGCAGCCGATCGACCATCCGATTTGATTATTCTCCATCACGCATGCTGCAAGATGTTGGGTCAACTTGCTTGATTGGGTGTGGGGCGGGAACAGCGTGCAATTTCCTGACGATCGACGAACGTGACGAAACCCCTGATGCTGTCCCATAATGTAAAATATCCCCATGGTGTGTAGTGTAGAGTATACATTACCTGTCCGCGGCCTGCGCTTGTCCCTCCATTGCTCCGGGTGCATTTCCTTCCCCATACACGCACGCCCCACATGGTTTACTAGTAAGGGCGTGCATGTGATATCACACACGCGCGCCCTTACTAGGAAACCACGTGGGGCGCGCACGTATGCAAGAGGGATCCCGGAAGCCAGCGAGGGACAAGCGCAGGCCACGGATAGGTAATGTATACTTTACACTGGGCACCTGGGGGACATTTTACATTAGAGGACAGCGTCAGTGCGGCAAAGACTGATTTCGAATAGATTTCAGCATGAAAATGATCGGGAATCGTTCTGTGGTGTATGGGCAGCTGACAGATTATCAGTTTAATCAGATTTGATTAGAGAGAGATTTGTCTCTTGGTCGAATCTGCCCATACATCGTTAGATGTACGGGGTATCTTAAGATTTTCACACATGCAGTAATAATTTGGTAATTTACCGAAAAACTACAAGACTATTCACTAATCATGGTGATCGTAATCAGCTAATTACAATTATGCAAATTTTTTGTATAATCATTCGTAATTTTGCATAATTTCGAGCCAACTTTAGCAGTGAATAGCGAAGCCTCCATATATTGTTTTGACACTAAAATTGATACATATGTTAAAGTGAACCTTAAGTCGTTTTAAAAAAATGAGATTTACTCACCTGGGGCTTCCCTCAGCCCCCTGCAGCTGATCGGTGCCCTCGCAGCCTGGCTCCGAAGCGTCAGGACCCGCCGGCGACCACTTTCTGTTTCGCCGTCACCGGCCGACAGGCATGGGAACGCGAGTCGTTCTTTGCGTTCCCAGCCGCAATATCGCCCCCTATGCTGCTATTGCGGACAGGAGGCCTAGGGGGGCGATATTGCGGCTGGGAATGCGAAGAATCACTCACATTCCCATGCCTGTCGACCGGTGACGGCGAAACAGGAAGTGGTCGCCGGCGGGTCCTGGAGCTTTAGAGCCAGGCTGCGAGGGCACCGATCAGCTGCAGGGGGCTGAGGGAAGCCCCAGGTGAGTAAATCTCATTTTTTTAAAACGACTTAAGTGCCTCTTTAAGGAGAATAGTGGGTACAAGTTAAAAAAAATTCAAAAACACCTTGTAGTTTTTGAGAAAATTGATTTTTTAAATGCAAAGAAAAATGGTTTTTAAACGCAGAAAAAAATGACAGTTTAAAAATCATTTCTTTTTGCATCTTAAAAATAAATTTTCTCAAAAACTACAAGGTCTTTTTGAATATTTTTTTTTACTTGTTCCAAGTATTCCCTTTCACATACGTAGCAATTTGGGTGGTGATAGCATGTATGGGGGCTTTGCTATTAACCACCAAAGTCAGTATGAAATTACATGAAATTTCAAGTAAAATTCAAGTAATTAATTATTAAAACCTCCTTCTCTCTCACACACATTTTTCATTTGTGGGATATTTAAAAGAACAACAATATTCAAGCATGTAAAACCATAATTACACCCAAAGCCACCTATGGCTACAGAGATTCTTACTCACAATCAAACAATTATGCCAATTAGAGATGGGCCGAACGGTTCGCCGGCGAACGGTTCCAGGCGAACTTTTGCGGAAGTTCGATTCGCCCTATAATGCACTATGAGGGTCAACTTTGACCCTCTGCATCACAGTCAGCAGGCACATTGTAGCCATTCAGGCTACACTAAGCCCTGGAGCCACTCCCTCCTTATATAAGGCAGGCTTGCTGGCCATGACACTCACTCGTGTGCCTGCTAGTAGTGTTGGGCGAACATCTAGATGTTCGGGTTCGGGCCGAACAGGCCGAACATGGCCGCGATGTTCGGGTGTTCGACCCGAACTCCGAACATAATGGAAGTCAATGGGGACCCGAACTTTTGTGCTTTGTAAAGCCTCCTTATATGCTACATACCCCAAATTTACAGGGTATGTGCACCTTGGGAGTGGGTACAAGAGGAAAAAAAAATTTAGCAAAAAGAGCTTATAGTTTTTGAGAAAATCGATTTTAAAGTTTCAAAGGGAAAACTGTCTTTTAAATGCGGGAAATGTCTGTTTTCTTTGCACAGGTAACATGCTTTTTGTCGGCATGCAGTCATAAATGTAATACATATAAGAGGTTCCAGGAAAAGGGACCGGTAATGCTAACCCAGCAGCAGCACACGTGATGGAACAGGAGGAGGGTGGCGCAGGAGGAGAAGGCCACGCTTTGAGACACAACAACCCAGGCCTTGCATGAGGACAAGAAGCGTGCGGATAGCATGCTTTGTACCACCATGCAGTCATAAATGTAATAAAGATAAGTGGTTCAATAAACAGGGACCACGCGGCAACGCTAACCCAGCAGCAGCACACGTGATGGAACAGGAGGAGGCGCAGGAGGAGAAGGCCACGCTTTGTGAGACACAACAACCCAGGCCTTGCATGAGGACAAAAAGCGTGCGGATAGCATGCTTTGTACCGCCATGTAGTCATAAATGTAATAAAGATAAGAGGTTCAATAAACAGGGACCACGCGGCAACGCTAACCCAGCAGCAGCAGCAGCAGCAGCACACGTGATGGAACAGGAGGAGGCGCAGGAGGAGAAGGCCACGCTTTGTGAGACACAACAACCCAGGCCTTGCATGAGGACAAAAAGCGTGCGGATATAGCAGCAATGCTTTTTGCCGCCATGCAGTCATAAATGTAATACAGATGAGAGGTTCAATAAACAGGGACCGGAAACGCTAAACCATCCCAGATGTTCATCGGTCATGTTACTTGGTTGGGGTCCAGGAGTGTTGCGTAGTCGTTTCCAATCCAGGATTGATTCATTTTAATTTGAGTCAGACGGTCTGCATTTTCTGTGGAGAGGCGGATACGCCGATCTGTGATGATGCCTCCGGCAGCACTGAAACAGCGTTCCGACATAACGCTGGCTGCCGGGCAAGCCAGCACCTCTATTGCGTACATTGCCAGTTCGTGCCAGGTGTCTAGCTTCATGCCCGGTTTCAGGTCCAGCGGTGCCAGCCACAAATCCGTCTGTTCCTTTATTCCCCTCCAAATTTCCTCCCCTGTGTGCTGCTTATCCCCAAGGCAGATCAGCTTCAGCAACGCTTGCTGACGCATGCCAACAGCTGTGCTGCACTGCTTCCACGATCCTACTGCTGCTGGTGCTGGGTTAGCATTTCCGGATGAGGTACAGCTTTGAGATGCGTTGGAGGAGAAGGAGTCAGAGAGGTAGGTGCTGCTGTTGTTATCCAGCTGTTTGCGGCGTGGGCAACACCCGCGCCGTAGCAGGTGAGGAATCGCTGCCAGGCTCCACAAGGTTCACCCAGTGCGCGGTAAGGGAGATGTATCGACCCTGGCCGAACGCACTCGTCCAGGTGTCAGTGGTGAGGTGAACCTTGCAGGCAACGGCATTCTTCAAGCTTCGGGTTATTTAGCTGACCACGTGCTCATGCAACTCAGGCACTGCAGAGCGCGCAAAGTGGTAGCGGCTGGGAACCACGTAACGTGGGATGGCCACTGACATCATGCCCTTGAAGCTGTTTGTCTCCACCACTCGATATGGCAGCATTTCGCAGGCCAGAAGCTTGGCTATGCTGGCTGGCTGTTACTGCCACGGCCCGGGGGTCATTTGCTGGCAATTTCCTCTTGTGCTCAAACATCTCAGAAACAGACAACTCAACCGTAGCGCTGCACACCGAAGGGCTGTTGGTTGTTGTGTTTGATGAACACTGGGAGACCTCAAGAGCACTAGTCCGGAAAGTGACAGTGTCAGCATCGTCTGATGTTTGTGAATGTTGTGAACCACGCAATGGCTGGGCTACTGCTGCTGCTGAGGCGGGTCTGGTGGTGAGTCTGGTGAACCCAAGGGAGGCAGTGTTGCTGGTGGTACCCTGTCCTGCCGCGTTTGCCCACAGAGTGGGATGTTTGGATAGAATGTGGCGGCTCATGCTGGTGGTGGAGAGGTTGTTAATACTTTTCCCCCTGCTCAGGCGGGTCTTGCACACCTTGCAAATCGCCATGGTAACATCCTCAGTGCAGTCTTCAAAGAAAGCCCAGACTTTAACTGGCTGAGGACTCGGACCTCGTGCGTGATGTGCTGGTGCTGCTTAACCCACTGCTGGACGCTTGAGAGGTCATCCAAGTAATTATCTGGTCCTGTTCTTTTGGATCTGTGAGGGTTGTTGTCCTGGACAACATGGGCAGTATTGAGTGGGTTTTCTTGGGTGCTCCCCTGTGGCCTGTACGTGAACCGTCAGGGGAAACACCTCTTCCCTTGCCCCTCCCTCTTTCACCGGATTTCTTCCTCATTTCACTTATCCTTAAAGTACACGCTGACTGGCAGCAGTACAGTGGCAGTACAGAAATGCTATACAGTGGTGGGTGAGCGGTGTACCACTATTGTCAGCAGTGACACAGAGCACAATGCTATACAGTGGCGGGTGAGCGGTGTACTACTGTTCCCAGCAGACACAGAGTGGAAGTAAACACAATGCTATATAGTGTGGCTGAGCCGTGTACACAGAGTGGCATTAAACACAATGCTATATAGTCTGCTATATAGTCACCCCGAACAGGGTGATGTTCTGCAGAACCCGAACAGTGGCAAACACTGTTCGCCCAACACTACTGGGAGGGAACGCAGATTTTAGTACCTAAACACACGATACAACATGTTTTCCGGGGTCGGACTCTGAGGCACATACAGATGGTCCCGATCATCATCCTCATCATACAACTCTTCTCCTGAGTCTGACCCACCCACCACCTCTGCCACCCCAACATCCCCAGACACAGACCCCTCATCGTCCTCAACATTAACTTGGGATGCTGGCCTGAGCCAGACCTCCTCCTCCACATCAGGCCCCATCATCTCCTCAATGGCAGCCCTCATTAATCGCTCTGGCGACGGACTGATGGACACAACGTTCTCCTCCGGGGAGGGCTGCTGCTGACCACTGGCTGCTGGGGTGGATGTTATAGCTTGCGTGGGGCGTTGGCTGTTGCTGTTGTTGGGAGTGCTGCTCACAGCGGAGGTCTCTGGGGAACTCATGTTGAGCTCATATAGTGGTTGACGGTGAGTGGAGTATTACTGATCCCAGCAATATACACACTGACTGGCAGAGTACGCAATGCTATATAGTGTGGCTGAGCGAGGTACACAGAGTGGCAGTAAACAGAATGCTATATAGTGTGGCTGAGCGAGCGGTGTACCACTATTCCCAGCAGACACAGAACAGTGAACAGAATGCTATATAGTGTGGCTGAGCGAGCGGTGTACCACTATTCCCAGCAGACACAGAACAGTGAACAGAATGCTATATAGTGTGGATGAGCGAGCGGTGTACCACTATTCCCAGCAGACACAGAACAGTAAACAGAATGCTATATAGTGTGGCTGAGCGAGCGGTGTACCACTATTCCCAGCAGACACAGAACAGTGAACAGAATGCTATATAGTGTGGCTGAGCGAGCGGTGTACCACTATTCCCAGCAGACACAGAACAGTGAACAGAATGCTATATAGTGTGGCTGAGCGAGCGGTGTACTACTGTTCCCAGCAGACACAGAACAGTACACAGAATGCTATATAGTGTGGCTGAACGAGCGGTGTACTACTGTTCCCAGCAGACACAGAACAGTACACAGAATGCTATATAGTGTGGCTGAACGAGCGGTGTACCACTATTCCAAGCAGACACAGAACAGTGAACAGAATGCTATATAGTGTGGCTGAGCGAGCGGTGTACCACTATTCCCAGCAGACACAGAGTGGCAGTAAACAGAATGCTATATAGTGTGGCTGAGCGAGGTACACAGAGTGGCAGTAAACAGAATGCTATATAGTGTGGCTGTGCAAGCGGTGTACTACTATTCCCAGCAGACACAGAGTGGCAGTAAACAGAATGCTATATAGTGTGGCTGAGCGAGGTACACAGAGTGGCAGTAAACAGAATGCTGAGCGAGCGGTGTACTACTATTCCCAGCAGCGACACACAATGACTGGGGGGGACCCTGGCTAGCGTGGCTGGAGCGCGAACTACCCTGCCTGCCTACCCAAAGCTAAACCCACAGACAAATGGCGGAGATATGACGTGGTTCGGGTATTTATTTACCCGAACCACGTGACAGTTCGGCCAATCAGAGCGCGTTCGGGTCCGAACCACGTGACCCGTTCGGCCAATCACAGCGCTAGCCGAACGTTCGGGGAACGTTCGGCCATGCGCTCTTAGTTCGGCCATATGGCCGAACGGTTTGGCCGAGCACCGTCAGGTGTTCGGCCGAACTCGAACATCACCCGAACAGGGTGATGTTCTGCAGAACCCGAACAGTGGCGAACACTGTTCGCCCAACACTACCTGCTAGACAGACTAGGGACAGCTGCTGCAGACTTGTTCTCCTACGGAAAGATTAGTTAGGCTCTTGGCTTGCTCCTGGCTGATTGTTATTGCTAAAATAGCACCCCTCAACAGCTCTTTTGAGAGCTAATGTTTTCCAGATGTGTTTTTTTTTGTGTGTGTTGCTCACTGAATTATACAGCCCTATCTGTTGCAGCTGGACCTTGGTAATTGTTATTACTGTGCCAGCCAGGCCCTGCCTAACTATCTATACTAGGACACCTACCTATGCCTACCTAACTACTGGGGCACCTACTTACCTATACGGGAACACCTACCTACCTACCTATACTAGGGGACCTACCTATACTGGGTCTCCTACCTATGCCTAGCTAACTACTGGGTCTCCTACCTATGTCTAGCTAACTACTGAGGTACCTACCTATGCCTACCTACCTATACTGGGACTCCTACCTATGCCTACCTACCTATACTGGGACTCCTACCTATGCCTAGCTAACTACTGGGACACCTACCTATGCCTACCTACCTATACTGGGACTCCTACCTATGCCTAGCTAACTACTGGGACACCTACCTATGCCTACCTACCTATACTGAGACTCCTACCTATGCCTACCTACCTATACTGGGACTCCTACCTATGCCTAGCTAACTACTGGGACACCTACCTATGCCTACCTAATTATACTGGGACTCCTACCGATGCCTACCTAACTATACTGGGACTCCTACCTATGCCTAGCTAACTACAGGGACACCTACCTATCCCTACCTACCTATACTGGGTCTCCTACCTATGCCTAGCTAACTACTGAGGCACCTACCTATGCCTACCTACCTATACTGGGACTCCTACCTATGCCTACCTACATACAAGAAGATAATAAGGTCGTTGTTTCATTGTGGACAGACCAAATTTGATCAGCTGGACAATCACTGTTGTTCTACCATTGAGCTACCACAGCCCGGCGACCATATGGGCTGGAAAACTGCCACGGCCTGCACTCTGGCCATGTTGCGCATCAGTCCAGCACGGCCGTCACTACGCAAACAGCTGTTTGCGGTGCGTTACACAGTGAGTTTAGTGTGTCAGTGTGAAGCAGAACTCTAATTACTCTCCCTGATTGATGTATACACATGCAAGATGTTTTAAAGCACTTTAGGCCTGCAGTTTAGCATTCAATGTGATTTCTGCCCTTAAAACGCTGCTTTGCGTCACATCCAGATTCTTCCCCGGGACTTTGGGCATGTATCCAACTCCGCCATGCCCCCCTCCAGGTGTTAGACCCCTTGAAACATCTTTTCCATCACTTTTGTGGCCAGCATAATTCTTTCTATTTTTCAAAGTTCGCATCCCCATTGAAGTCTATTGCGGTTCGCGAACTTTTCCGCGAACTGAACCTTCCGCGAAGGTTCGCGAACCTAAAGTCGGAGGTTCGGCCCATCTCTAATGCCAATATCCTATAATAACGTTTCTCCTGAGTTTTCTCCAAAGAGATATTATCAAATCTTACCAATAAAATACGCTTTAACCACTTGAGGACCACAGTATTAAACCCCCTTATCGACCAGGCCTTTTTTTGTATAATAGGCCACTGCAGCATTAAGGCCAAGCTGCAGGGCCACACAACACAGCACACAAGTTATTTCCCCCCCCCCTTTTCTCCCCACCAACAGAGCTCTTTCTCCCTCTCATCGACCCCCCCCCCCCGTGTTTTTTTATAAATATTTATTATTTATTTTTATTAAATACATCTATTTTTTCCCCCCACTATCCCGCCCACCCCCGCCAGCCAATCACGGCGATCGGCTGCCATAGGCTTCAGCCTATGATAGCCGATCGCTCTCTCTGGTGCCCCAGGGGGACAGCCGTGTCGCATGTCTATCCCCAGTACAGCGCTGCTGCAGATCGCAGAGCTGTACAATGTAATTAGACGGCGGTTTCGCCATCTAACAGTCTCCGCCCACCAAGCAGGAGATGCGTGCGCAGCCTGCGCGCGATCTCCCGCAAAACACTTTTGTTTTCACAAACAGGCTTACTGCACTTGCGCAGGCCTGGCCATGCGTAGCCTTGTTCGCATTCCCATCCGCAGTAGCGTCCTGCGCAGGCGTAGGATGCTATTGCTGATGGGAATGCGAAGAAGGCTATGCATGACAAAAGGGGAGGAAAATGATCTATCCTCTGCTTAAACCTCATACACATGCTACATAAAGCTCAACCTGGGTGGCTATTTTTTTTTTTGGCACCTACTAAGGAACAGGAGGGAGGAGTATATGCCCTGGGGACTCTGTTCATATGTGTGTGTGCAAATGTTGCGATCCCTATGGAAGGACCCTTGCATTTGCACCATCAAAAAGCAAAATGGTCTCTAGCTAGACACTACTGAATCAATGCTACAAAGGAAAAATGTCCCAGTTCCTACCAAATCCGGCATAAGGGAAAGAAAAGTTAACCTGCCTAAGCAGAATACTATGAGACTGGCTCTGTGAGTAGATTCCCTACCATAATCCAAACAGGGAACTTAGTCAGACACTGCCTCTACTGTATCCTCCTGTTGCAGCATTAACAGTAGTGGCACCTAGAGATGGCCCCGAACGGTTCGCATGCGAACTTGTTCGCGCAAACAACGTGAGTTCACATTCGTGTCGAATTGCAAACTTTATGCAAGTTCAACCTGCCCCCTATACTACATCATTGGGCTAAACTTTGACCCTCCCTCCTGGAGCCCCCCCTATATAAGGCAGCAGCGTCAGCCATTTTCTCACTCTGTGTGCTGCTGTATTAGTGAGAGAAGGGAGAGACATTGGAGAGATAGGGAAAGCGATAGTTAGGAGGTCTGTTAGCTTGCTCCCTGCTCATATTTGTTGATGAAAAGCACCCCAAAACAGCTCTTTTGAGAGCTAATGTTCTTGTGATGTGTTTTTTTGTGTGTGGCCCACTGACACTGCATATACAGCCCTGTCTGTCACAGCTGGCGCTTGCTAATTGCTATACTGTGCCAGGCCCAGCACATTCAGTGCCTAGTGTGACTGCTGCACATTGTATTATAATACCAGTCACTGCATACCTTTCACTGCACCTGTGTGACCACACGCTGTTTTATATACTAGTCACTGCATACCTTTCACTGCATCTGTGTGACTGCAAATTGTTATACCAGCAGTCACTAGATACCTTTCACTGCACCTGTGTGACTGCACATTTTTATACAAGCAGTCACTGCAACCTATTCACTGCACCTGTGTGACTTCACATTGTTATACCAGCAGTCACTGCATACCTTTTCACTGCATCTGTGTGACTGCTGCACATTGTATTACAATACCAGTCACTGCATACCTTTCACTACATCTGTGTGACTGCACACAGTTTTTATACCGGTCACTGCATACCTTTCACTGCATCTGTGTGACCGCTCACTGTTTTATATACCAGTCACTGCATTCCTTTCACTGCATCTGTGTGACCGCATGCTGTTTTATATACCAGCAGTCAGTGCATCCATTTTCACTGCACCTGTGTGACTGCACATTGTTATACCAGCAGTAACTGCAACCTTTTCACTGCACCTGTGTGACTTCACATTGTTATACCAGCAGTCACTGCATACCTTTCAATGCACCTCTGTGACTGCTGGTATAACGATGTGCAGTCACTGCATACCTTTCGCTGCACCTGTGTGACTGCACATTGTATTATACCAGTCACTGCATACCTTTCACTGCATCTGTGTGACTGCAAACTGTTTTATATACCAGTCAGTGCATACCTTTCACTGCATCTGTGACTGCACATTGTATTATACCAGCAGTCAGCCAGACCGCAATTATTTTTCTAAAAGGCGATACCCAAACTGTACCATGATATTGAAAGGCAAGTGGTGTCATTTCTGGCACACAGCGTTCGGTCAAGGGTCCATCTGACCACAGATGCCTGGTCTGCAAAGCACATCAGGGCAGGTACATTACTTATACAGCACATTGGATGTGTGGTGGTAGACGTCTCTCAGGCTCCCACTCCAGACCGGAATTGAACTCTGATTCCGCGGCCATTATCTGTGGTCACCATGGTACTGATAAAGTAATATGGAAAGTTTATCAGACAGTTGAATGAATGGCAGACTTGCCCTCCATAACAGATTCTCGTTGAAAGAACTGAACCGACAGCAGAAAAAGTAATTTAAAAAAATAGATGTAAGCTTTAACAATGGTAGAGAAAGAACCATCGTGAGTTGATAAGGCAGTCAGACATTACCTGACGTCACTGAGGAAGAGCAATCTCGCCATGGTGTGCACCAGTCCAGCATGGCCATCACTACACAAACAGCTGTTTGCGGTGCTTTACACAGTGTGTTTGGTCTGTCAGTTTGAAGAAGTACACTAATTGCACGCAAGATGTTTTAAAGCACTTTATGCATCCAATTTAGCAATGCAATTTCTGACCGTAATTTTCCCCGGGACTTTTGGCATGTATCCCATTCCGCTACGCCCCCCTCCCGGTGACCCGTTGAAACATCTTTTCCATCACTTTTGTGGCCAGATGTAGTGTTTGTAGTTTTGAAAGTTCGCCTGCCCATTGATGTCTGCTGCGGTTCGCAAGGTTAGCGCGAACACGAACTTTTGCAGAAGTTTGCGTTCGAGGTTCGCGAACCTAAAGGTTCGAGCTATCTCTAGTGGCACCAGGCTGTGCACATCTCAGAGGTTTCTCAGAGGTTTAAATTGTAAGTGTCATCTTTCTGGAATGTAATCAGGTAATGGAAGGCTACAGGCACAGTTGTGGAGGATTGTGAGGATGGTTACAAACCCACAGATCACCACTGAAGACCTGCAAGAACATCCTGCTGCAGATAGTGTATCTGTACATCGTTCTACAATTCAGCACAACTTGCACAAAGAACATCTGTATGTCAGTGTGATGAAAAACAAGCCTTACTTGCACTTATGCCACAAACATAGTCACTTATTGCATGTATGCACAATGTCATTTAGACAAGCCAAAGTGCTTTGGACTGATGAGACAAATACTGAGTTATTTGGTCATAAAAATAAGGGTTTTTATTCAGAATTTTTTAATGTCTATAAAGGGTGGACTGCAAGAAGGAGGAGAAAGATTCTGTGCCAGGATTTGATTAGGTTGTCACTGGGACAGCCCAGCACAGTTAATGCATGATTTAAAACTGTTATAGATGAAATAAAATAATGATGAATACATACTTTTAAAATCTATTTTAGCACTTAGAGTTTACCAGGGATGGGGCCCCCGCAATAAAATATACATACCTGGGGGTTCCTCTAGCCCCCTCTGGCCCGACTGCTCCAACTGCGTCCTCTTCTCCCTCTCCGTTCACCCGCTACTGGCCCCGGAAAATCCGTCAGTCGGGGCAAGTTGGCACATGCACAGTCCAGCTGCGCTCCACTGTCTCCACAGTAGTACTGTGCCAGCACAGAATGCTCCAAGGGACATGAATGCGCACGCGGCTGGGCTGTTCATGTGCAGTTGGCCCCAGACCAGAGGACTTTTCAGGGCTATTTGCGGGTGAACAGACAGGCAAATGAGGACACCGTGGGAACGACCAGGCCAGAGGGGGCTGGAGGAAGACCCAGGTATGTATATTTTACTGCTAAACCCTCATCTCAGGCTCCCTTTAAACTAAAGCTAATAAAAATACAATGAAAATCACTACATACAGTATTCCCTTAGTAGTTGATAAAGGTAGAAAATGAAGCAAATGGTAAGCTGGGCTGTATTTACTGCCATGCAAGCATTCAACTAGAATAATAAGATGCTAATTTTCCAGCTCAGCCCATGTTGACAGCGTTGAGTTGTATTCCCTGTAAAACAAAAACGTAACACAACAGAACAAAGAAGGTCATACCACACGTTACGGCCACATTGCATCACATAAAGAGAAGCATACAGTCAATGAAAAGTATGCTTTAACTAAACCTGTTAACATGTGCATTATGCGGTATCCTATTGCAACCCATTTTGCCGTAACGCTACCGCCGCACTGTGATCATCGCATAGGTGGTGCACTGCAGTCCAGTAAGCTGTATTACAAAGCTGCCATTACACCACACTGCTGTGGATGTGGCCTAAGGCAAATTTTTAATGCAAATTGCATACTGTAGAGAATTAGGCCGATAAAAATCCCAGTAACTACATTAGATTGGCCCACTTTTAGGCTGCACGATGTTTTCAATGAATTTGCATTCACATCAGAAAAATAGCATTGATTTGATCATCTCTGGCATTCAGCATTGTCTTGACCCTCTAAGCATGTCTCTACATAATCACACTACAATGGCATTTATAATGGGACTGTGAGAACATACCAAATAAGGAAATAAGCCCAGACATACAGATCCCCGAGTCACATTCTTTGACGACGCCAGTACAAGAAGTTGTAGTTTTGTCAAAGCATTCATAACACGTCACAGAATAACCTAAACAATAAAACCAAAATGCTTGTTACTTTTCATGTTTATCACAAAGGCTTTAGGTAAATTATGCTAAGCACTCATTTTTTCAATGTATTTATAGCATATTGCAACTCCTTTTTAATTCTACCCAACCAGCCTAATTAGTAAGCCATTGGCAGTGGTATACAGGAACAGCAAATGATCACACTTTTCTGTATACCTGGGGTTTTGCCTAGCTGCTGCCATGGCTATGCACAGTTCCAGTATTGGGTAACCAGAGGTGCCCCCAAACGGCCGCCTCGGCTGAGAATGGCCTAACAAGGCTTTAAAGCAGGCAACATTTAATATAAAGAGGAATTGTAGCTACATATAGTAGAATGCAATGTATTATTCAGGATACCCACTGTTACGTTTAAAGGACCACTAGCGTGAAAAAAGTAGGCAGTTAAAATATGACAGAACTGACAGGTTTTGGGCCAGTCCATCCTCATGGGGGATTCTCAGGATTTTCTTTGTTTTCAACAGCATTTCCTGAAGAGCAGTTGCAAAGTGTAACTGACATTATAGTGTGCAAGTGAGTAGGGAGGCTGGCTGGTATCTATTTTGGCAGTTAAACTGCTGTTCAGGAAATGCTGTCGAAAACAAAGAAAACCCTGAGAATCCTCCATGAGGAGATGGACTGGCCCAAAACCTGTCGGTTCTGTCAGATTTTAACTGACTACTTTTTTTTCACAATAGTGGTCCTTTAATATTCTGGTTTCAGCATCAGAAACCCTTCCTATAGCTACTTTCTAAAGCTACCGTATTTTTTGGAATCTAAGACGCTCCGGTGTGTAAGACGCACCTAGGTTTAGAGGTCAGAAATCAGGAAAAAAAACCACAAAACTAAACCTAGGTGCATCTATAATGCAGGGGAGTCTTATGGATGTTTTACCCCCAAAAAACTGTCTCTAAGCTACAATGCCCAGCTACACTAAACTAACCTCTGCTGCCCCTACAGTTACACAACACTACACTACACTTAAACCTGCTGCCCTTAAAACTAAGCACTACACTACACAACACTTAACTAAACTAACACTGCACTTAACTAAACTACACTACTCTAACACTACACTACACCTTCACTTTATTACTATACCTGCTCCGGTCGGCGCAATCCTTTCGCCCTGGCTCTGGGTCATCCATCTCAGCTACTGTGATATCCAGGGTCCTGGCCGTCTCTCCCTCTGGGAGGACGGCCAGGACCCTAGAAATCGTGGCAGTGGAGACAGATGACCTGGAGCCAGGGGGAAAGCATCACGCATTGCACTATACATTACCTGTCCACATCCACTGCTGCCTCCGGACTCCTCCATCCATAAGCATGCCCCACGTGGTACTGGAGTAACGCAGGCGCGCTGGACAGAGCCCGGAGCCAGCCCAGAGGCAGGCGTAGAGAGGTAATGTATAGCACACTGGGCATCGGGCAGGATGATGGAAGACTAGGAGGGACAGGGTTTTGTCGTGTTCGTCACTTGTCCCAATATAGCTCACCGTTACTGCCTCACACCCAACTGACCACAACGGCCCAACACCTTGAAGCATGCCTGATGAAAGTGACCAATTTCAGCCCGAAATTGGTCGCATGGTTTCATCCAATTCGTTTATAATAATTGTAATTGATTTCGATGGTCGATCGGCCACCAAGTTGCCATATATGGCCACCTCTAACCTTCAGTTGGAGTGCTATGGGGGTCTACAGTATTCTGCCTGCAGTGCAGCTGCAGCAGAGGAGCTTGCCCTTTGCTGAGCGCAAGTTTCACTACTTATCTCCCCTACATTGTTCTACATCTGATCATCCATCCAACAGCACTGCCTTGTATGGTTGGCTGCTGAATTTCTATTACCCTGGTTGACAGACTCCCAGCCACTGTTGTGCAGACTTTAGTACAAGTCTTTTCACAACAGGTTAATATGGGAATATAAAGTCCAACATGCAGTACATCCTTCACTGGGACAATCAGTTATATTGAATGAGGCACACCACATATTTGCAGTGTAATACTGCACACAATTTGCATACTGTGAACAGGCCTTATCTTAATCTTATACCATTTTCATCCTATTCTCTTTAGGTTCTAACTAGTGACCTGGGACCTAAAAACTCTCCCAACATTGCTCAGTGGATAACAATCTTTACAGAGCGGCCAAAAGGACATCTCAGACGAGGTGCGCAATGTACAAACACCTGGTTTGATAATAATGTATGCTTAGGTGTTATGCACTGAATTAATATCACCATATTGCAAGACAATCTGACATTTTGCTACCAATGAGAAGCCCAGTATAGACATAGAGAATGACTGCCTAAAATGTTTGTCTGTGATTCATTTGGCCTTCTTTGTGCCAACTACAGTGCCGGTTTATGCATGCTTCTCATACCAGATCTAATTATGTACTGTCCTGTGGAAAGAAGAAAGGGAGGAGCAGTGCTAAAATGGAAAAATTCCATTGCAGCCAGGGCCAGATTTTCCATAAGGCACTGTAGGCGCATGCCTACAGATGCCTTATGTGGGAGAGACGGCCCCCCTCCTCAGATCACTGACCTCAGGAGCTTACAGTCTATTCCTTGCCTCATATCATTAACCTCAGGTACTTACACTCTAATTACTGTCTCATATCATCCTTAGAATCTTACACCCTAAAGTTGGCCATTAGAGATGTGGCGAACATCTCCAAATCCCTGGGGCTCTTACTACTTCCGGGTCGCACTGACCCGGAGTAGTACGCCTGCGCTGCCCGGCGGAGCGCGTCCTAGATCGCGCTCCTGTTGCCGGGCACTTTCTGCGCATGTGCGTGACGTCATGAATGACGTCACGCTCATGCGCAGAGAGTGCCCGGCAACAGGAGCGCGATCTAGGACGCGCTCAGCCGGGCAGCGCAGGCGTACTACTCCGGGTCAGTGCGACCCGGAAGTAGTAAGAGCTCCAGAGATGTTCGCCGGGCGAACAGTTCGCCACATCTCTACTGGCCATACACTGGCCCAATTTGCCACCGTTTCGACAGCAGATTCAATCACTGGGATCGAACCTGCTGCCAATCGTTTGCGCTAAACGCACCCGCCGATCCGATTTCCTCCCGAAATTGGCTCGGTCCGTCGATTGCGCCGTGCAGGAAATTACCGTCGATCGCCCGCGGGTAGGGAGCGCGTCGCTAGCGGCGGCCGATCCGATACAGATATACAGTACCTGACGCTGGCTCCCGTGCATCTTCTCCGTGCTGCACTGCTCTGTTCCTGCTTCCATCCCAGCGTACATTAACTTCCTGTGTCACTCCAGTGACCAGGAAGTTCAAATAGAGGGCGCTCTATTTGAACTTCCTGGTCACGGAGTGACACAGTGTACGCTGGGATGCGGTGCGGTGCAGCGCGGAGGAGAGGACCCGGAACCAGCTTCAGGTAATGTATACGGGGGTGGGGGCAGGCGGCAGGAGCAGCTCAACAGATTGTGATCGGTTTCAGGCTGAAATCGATTCACAATCTGTTTGCAGTAAAGGCAGCCATACGATCCCTCTCTGATCAGATTCGATCAGATAGGGATCTGTCAGTTGGTCGATCTAATGGCAAATCGACCAGTGTATGGCTACCTTAATACTTGTCTCATGTCACTAAGGACAGTTAGTGACATATGGAAGGTATTAGAGTTTAGAATATTTTTTACTTGGGGGTGCAGCCTGTGTTTAGGGGCGGAGTTTAAGGCACCACAACCCATGCGCCTATGGGCCTCTGAGTTGTAAATCAGGCCCTTATTGCAGCTGATACTTGTTGCCCATGTTGCTATTGAAAAATGACTGAAACAACCACAAACAATCATTTTGGATTTCACATGGTAATCCTACATACCATTGCAAGACTTATGCTTTTTGTATGGCCATCAACTGAGCACCTCACACTACAGTGCTCTGAGAAATAGTGGCCAGCCTGGCTAAATTGCATTTCTTGACATTGCCTGGAACCAAACATGACTTCTCACTGGTCTTCCATGCATGAAAATGCACATCTGGCCAGTCTAAGCACGTATATTAATAACTGTATGAGCAGTAGTTGCTGGCTGCAGGCTGTCAGAACATGTCTACATATCCAACAGACCTCGTGTTTTGGGACTTGGAGCTACAGTGAGCTTGATCTAAACGACTGATCAGGGAATTCCTTTTAAAATATCTAATAAGAAAGACCGACCTCTATTTATTAGCCCATTAACCATTCAATGTTACGGCAGCAGTCAGGTGATTTAATGACCGATGGTGATGAGAATTCTACTTTCCTCCTAGTCCCCACCATCTAGACAGGCTACCCCCCCTCCCCATGAATGCATAAGTACAGATATTAATGTTAGGCAAAGGAGGTGGGGGGGGGGGGGGCAGAGTGAGGCAGAAGCTGGGGGGAAGGGTACACTGCAGCGACCTTCATGTGGAGACGAAAAATTTGACTTTTGCCAGAATCTGCGACTGCCACTTCATCTCTGCATCACACTAACCTTCCCCCTCTCCTACTTACCTTGGTACTTATGCAGCTGAGCTGCAATTCCACTGCCGACTGTCCAGGCGGTAGGGACCACCCAGCGGCTGTGACAGGGGGGCTTCAGGCACAGGAAGTTCAGGTACAAGAAGGTAGGTGTGCACTGCTGACCTATCCATTCATCACTTATTGGGGAACCTGGTACAGTTACTAGCAGATGCTACTGTAGCCAATGGAAGAAATCACTCTCTATGAAGAAAAGTGAAGGTGTTTTCAAAAGCAGGTAATCAAATTTGGAACCTGAAACCTGATTTTTAGTGTTTGTAGGATTTCTCCATAAAATGAAAAAGGAATTCTTCAAATGCTCACTGTATAGGCAAAGGGCAGAGGAGTAGCAACCATTCCCTATTTAGACTTTAATTTGTTCATTTTTTTTCATTCTTCCATTCTATTACTACTATACGCTTGTATTTAAATAAACTATATAGATATGTCCACACAGTGTACCCTATATGGGACTATATGTAACCATGTCCATACAGACATCAGAGATCTGGTAGCTGAAACAACTGCATACCTTTTTGACCAATTCCTTTGGCCAGATGAGTAGTGGGTAGCGGCCACCATCTTTTCCTTCTCCCCTTTCCATTGGACAGTACATACAATGCAGGTAAGACCCTGAATGGTTATTGGTTGCAAGCAGAGTGTCATCAGAGCCATAGTACAGTAGTTTGTACTTCATAGGTCCTGCTAACTATTATTCATATTTGGCCCTAGTGTTTGATAGCTACAAGAAAATCACATCTGAGGACATAGAAGACGGCATCAAGAAACATTTTAAAGGGGATCTCCAGAAAGCACTCTTCACATTGGGTAAGTGTCTGTGCATGTATTCTGAACCTAATTGGAACAAGATAACATTTATTAGACTCCTTGCCTTGCTTAAAGGACTTACAAGGCAAGAAAATTAAATGCCTGGCTGGCAGCTGTAGCCTTAGGGGACGCCATCCGTGTCCCCCGTTCCATTCCGCTGTGGGTTTTTTCAATTTACTCTCTCACGCGCTTTATGTCCACGAGACCGCCGGGAGTGAGGATGAGACTGGAGGAGGACTTAGGGCTGCACAGCCGCACTCGCGGCTATATGGACTGCACAGGTGCGGCGAGACATGCGACGAGACGAGATGGCAGCCATCTTTATTGGGGAAAATCAGGACGACACGAGGTCAGGGCCAGAACAGAGAGTGTAAATTGAAAAACCCCCTGAGCGGAATGGAACGGAGGATGCGGATGGTGTCCCCTAAGGCTACAGCTGCCAGCCAGGTATTTAACTTTTTTTCAGTGTCTCGCCTCGAAAGTCCTTTAAGAACCTTCCTAAGGAGGGCCTGGGGCTGATGGATACAACTGTAAATACTGGGCAAAAGAGATACCCCTAGAACACCTCCAATCTCACCTTCATTACACCTTCAGACAAGCTCTTAACACACTTCCAGTCCCGCCTTCATCACACCTCCAGTCCCGCCTTCATCACACCTCCAGTCACGGCTTCATCACACCTCCAGTCACGCCTTCATCACACCTCCAGTCACACCTTTATAACACCTCCAGCCAGGGGCGTACCTAGAAAGCCCCAGGCCCCCCTGCAAAAAAAAATTCCGCCCCTCCTCCCCCCTAGGGCCCGCTCAGGGACTTTTTGGGGGCAGGAGGGGTAACAGCATAAGAGGAGAGCTGTGGCCGCAGATTGGTGGGGAGGGGGGAAATCCCCCCCCTCCCTCACCTCGGGCACTCCTCTCAGCGCTCCCCTCCTGCAAGCAATCATTGGTGGTGCTCGTGGCAGCGGCGGCGGCAGGCAAGCTGAGCACATACCTCCTTCTGGAAGTTCCATAAAGCACTTAGTGATCGGAGACCGGCCAGAAGGAGGTATGTGCTCAGCTTGCCTGCCACCGCCACCGCGGCTGCCACGAGCACCACCAATGATTGCTTGCAGGAGGGGAGCGCTGAGAGGAGAGCCTGAGGTGAGGGAGGGGGGGAATTTCCCCCCTCCCCACCGATCTGCGGCCACAGCTCTCCTCTCATGCTGCCCCCAAAAAGTCCCCGAGCGGGCCCTAGGGGGGCCCCGGCCCCCCCCCCGCGACGGCAGGGGTCGCATCCCCTATTGTTACGCCAGTGCCTCCAGCCACGCCTCCAGTCGCGCCTTCATCACACCTCCAGTCACACCTTCATCACAACTCCAGTCAGGCCTTTGTCACCTGCAGTCAAGGCTTCATCACACCTTTTCATCTCATCTACAAAATAACGTTTCAGCACCTAGCAATTAAGAAGTACTACAAACAGATGAGCAAATTAATACTAAATGTAGTTTAGGCATTTTCTTATTTTCTGGGGGCTAAAAAATTAATTTATTGATAATTGATAAGTTGTCAAAACATCTCCTGTGAGAATTCTCAGGAAAAGCATCTTATTTCATGAATTATCTCTCTTTAAGGGCCCTATTCAATTAATTTTTCTCTTGCATTTTCTCCCAGCTGATATTTTGACACCTTATCAATGAAAAAAAATGTAGGCCACCAGCAAGCAAGAAAAGACTCAAAATAAGTTTTATTTCTTTATTTTTTTACCTACTTTTTAGGGGAACAGGAAAAAGGGCACATATGGCTAATGGACTAAAAGGGCGCACCATAGGCTCCAATGGAACATATTGGAGGATTTAGGGCGCCCGTTAAATAGCGGTTGCTGGGACCATGTAATCAATATTTATTGTTAAGGCCCGGTTCACACTTGCGGTGGCCCTCCGGAATCGCCGTGCCGGAGCCGCACCGCCTGCAGAACGGACGGAACGGACGCACGGCATAGCAATTAAAGCCTATGCGTCCGTTCACATGGGTCCGTTCTGCAGAACCGGAGCCGGACCGGATCCGGGCCGGATCCGGACTCCGGCCTCCGTTCCAACATGCGCCATTTTTTCATCCGGCCCCTCCGGCAGCCGTATCCGGGGCGGAGCCGGACTGCACCATCCGGCCAATACAAACAAATGGGAACCGGAGGCCGCACAACACACTGGCTGAGAAATCCGGATGTTCTACCCCACTTCCTATGCGGATTGTTGCGGCGATATTGGCTGGGGACACAGGGGCAAGCATTTCGGAGTGGAGCAGCACAGCTGTATCCGGATCCGGAGATGTTGGCAGCATGTCGGAGGTGGAGGTGAGTGCTAAACAGCAGAGGGCCTGATTCCACAGGTCCCCCTTCTGCTGACCTCCCAGACCCCAACTTTTTTTTTGTTTTTAACGAACTTTTGCCAAACGGATCCGGATCGCATCCTGATGGACACCTGATGCAACCTGACCGGATCCGGATCGGATCCGGATCAGAACCGTACGGTTCCGATCCGGATCCGGTCCGGATCCGGTCAGGTCATCCGGTCCGTTTGGCAAACAACCGCTAATGTGAACCGGGCCTTACAAAATAAGTTTTGAAACAAAAATCGTTTAGAAATTTCTTTTGGTTTAACTTATTTTTGTTTGAAAATTCGTTCTTAGGAGTACAATGCATAAATTATCGTTTTGAAGCTTATTAGCTTACAAATATATCTCTTTTTGAATTAACCTTGTTTTCGGAATTACAATGCGTAAATTATAGTTTTCACATTTCTAATCTAATATATTGTTTTTTATATTAACAATATTTTAAGATTTTTTTAATACGTTTTTTATTCTATTACAAATATATAGCTTGAGCTATGTTTTTTTTTAATGTTACCGTTATTTTAAGATTTGTAATGCGTAAGTTGTAATTCTTTTTATACTATTACAAGTATATAGCTTTTTATATTCGTGTTATTTGCAGCGAAGTAGGTGGATCTTTAGGCATAGGCACCACCACGGGGGTCTTGGGGTTAGGCACCACCACCTGCTGCATGAAACAGTGGTAAAATTGCCTTGTGTAGGCAGCACATGGCAATTTTACTGGTACTAATGGCAGGGGGCAGAACACGTTTCCCTAGTAGAGCAACGCATGTTACTATGTGTGACGCCGGGCGACGCCCAGTCGGCCAAAACGCGATTGCGGTCGGTTAGCGACACAAATCGTTAAACCAAGATTTGATGTGTAGTATTGTCTTAGCCGAGTAAAAGCCTGGGGGGAGGTGTTAATTAGCATGGACATATTCCCTGTGGAAGGCACAATTCCTTTTTCTGTTCTGGGAACCAGGTGACACCTAGATGTTAATTAGCCAGCAGAGAACTCACTCTGCCCTTTTGGGAAAGACAGGATGAGCTCCCAGCAGGGGGCTATTCAAAAATCTGCTCTGCTCAGACCGGCCGGAGCCATATAAGAAAGCATGGAGTTTAGGATTTTGAGCATGTTTAAGCAATACCGTTCAGGTGAGAAATGTGGAAGTTATATCATTCTGCTGGTCCGGATCTTGTGAGTGTTTTGATATTAAATTTGGGCCACTGGCATAACCAGAACCCTGGGAATTCCACCGTTTTTTAACCGGGCATGCAAACATGCCCAAGTTTGATATCATATTAATCGGTAGGTTCTGGGGATCGAGAATATGTAATTATTATTTGTGTGCTGGCCGCGCAGGTCTGCCTAGGGAACATGTCAGGATTATGAGGTTGCTAAAGCCCCTGCCCCAGATGTGATTACCATAGTGCGGCCTGGGGGCCGACTCTGGAAGCCCGCCTCTGAACTCAGCTCCATTAAAAGTGAATGAGCTGCCTGGGAAAGGGATTCCTCCCTTTCCCATCTTCATGAACACATGGCCACCTTGAGGAACAAGTGGTGGCCATCTTGCCGGAGCTGAAACAAAGGACATCCTCCATCTTGTTTGGATTTTAACCCTTGCTGAACTTTGAATCTATCTCTGGAACAAAGAACTTTAAGAACTTGAAACCGTTTTGCTTGGACTTGATTATTTTCCCACAAAAGGACATATTTCCACAAACCATAAGTATTTTCTCCCTTTTTATTTCATACTGGCTATTACTGTTTTAATAATTGTTGATTTTAATTATTGTCTGTATATATTAATTATTTATATTGCTGTGAATAAAAGACTTCCTCCAAGTCATTCACTGTTCCGCTACCCTGCTTATCAGCACACACAGAACTGATCCCGGGTCTCTGGAGAGACGCTACTATTGGTTGTTTTTGGCTAGACAGAATACAGCGTGTTTTAACCGTTTTTATTCGCAAGATTAGTCAGGCAGTCGGGTCCACGGGCCCCTACCTGTGGTGGTGGCAGTCATACCCTGAATGGTGTGTGAGTTGTAATCACCCGTATCTCACAGGCTCCCTTCTGGTTTGTCTGCAGGCTATCTCTTAACGGTTCCTGCGCATTGACTGCGACCAGAGTTCGCACGATCTGTGCGCGGGCACCGTTTAGAAGGCCAATTGCGGTCTGACCACCAGGGCTCCTGTGACACTATGGAAATGCATTGTACACTGCGAGTGTACAGGATGTTTCTATGGTAGCCCCTAATAAGCGTGTTGAACTAATAGGGTAATGCGCAGTGCCCCACTGCAGTTAGTACCAGTGAAATTTCTGTGCGCTACCTCCACATGGCAAATCACTTTTCTGGAGGGTGATTTTGACAGTTGAATAGGGTATATTGGCCAAGCGAGTTCATTACCTCCTGGGGAGTGCTAAATTGAACTGAATTAGGTAACGTTCTTGAGGTGAACAGATAAACTGTCAGTCTGTCACCAGGGTGTGCTCGCTTCTGGAGGAAGAGATAGGGAAGTTGGTACTGGACCACTGGACCACCAAGGGAGGCATAGCAGGCAAACGTAGACAGATGTCGGGGCCATGGGAGGTGCGGTAAGCCTAGGCGCATCTCCCCCCACAAACAGAGCGACATTTTTAGATTTTATTAAGGACTAAGGTATCCTTAAATCCCTCAAGATATTCATCATGATTGTGGAAAGCTTCACAAAGAGAAAGTGTAACGATTGTGTAATTATTTCCGTGGTCAGCGCACAGGATGCGCGCTGACACTGCGGAAATCCTCCACAAGCGTATAATCTGAGAGAACCCAGCAATGGTGCTATGCACCTGTAGAGGGGAATACCTGCCAGCAGATGGAGCTGTGGAGAACAGAGGAACAACCCCTCTGTACTGCCACAGATGCCAGATAGGAATTGTACGAGGGGAAGCAATGCAGGGCAAGATAGCCCTTAAAGAGAGAGAGCACAGAGACAGGATGTATGTGTGTCCACCAATCTAGTCGCCACCCAGCGACGATGAACACACAACAGTGAAGACCAAGTGGGAAAGCAATCGCAAGAGATGGCGATTGCTAACAGCGACACAAGACTGAATAAGCACAGAGAAGGAATGTATGTATGTCCGCCAATCTAGTCGCCACCCAGCGACGGCGAAAACACACAACAGCGGAAACCAAGTGAGAACGCGATCGCAAGAGATGACGATTGCTAACAGCGAAACAAGACTGAGTAACCACAGAGAAGGAATGTATGTACTGTATGTCCACCGATCTAGTCACCACCCAGCGACGGCGAACACACAACAGCAGAAACCAAGGTGAGAACGCAATCGCAAGAGATAACGATTGCCAACAGGGAAACAAGATTGAATAAGCACAGAGATAGAATGTATGTGTGTCCACCAATCCAGTCGCCACCCAGCGACGGTGAACACACAACAACGGAAATGAACTGGGAACGCAATCGCAAGAGTGGCGATTGCCAATAGAGACACAAGACCGGATTAGACAGAGCACAAGTGTAGCAGGAAAGACATAACATAACAATGATCAGAACGTCAAGGAAAATAACAAACGCTAGCTAAACGCGAACACCGCACTCATTCGCAACAGCGAACGCGTTTAAGCACGATCACCGCGCGTTAGGCGCCCAGTGATAAGCGTGCCACCCTAACTAACCAATGAAACACAAACACGAAATAGAGAACGCGAACTCTTGCTAAATGGTTACCTCACCGAGCCTACAGCAAGCGTTTGTACCAGACAAAGACAGAGAGAAGGAGCAGCCAGCAGCAACCGCAGCTCTGGCCTACACTCCCAGACAGAGCACAGAAGGAAGCACCGCTGCTACCGCTAGAGCGCATGCGATCCAGAAAGACAAACAGATGGGGCTACCAGTAGCAACCGCTGCTCTGGTTAGCACCCCTAAGGCGGAATACAGAAGGAACCACCGCCACTACCGTTAGGGCGAGTGCGATCCAAACAGATAGAACGATTTCCTGTCGACCGCCGCTGGCGACAAGACAATCAGAAGACAGAACGATTCACAATCGCCAACCGCTGGCGACCGTGCAATCGCACAGAAAAAACAGATAATACAACCTGACTGCACTAGGAGGGATGCCTAGTGCAGTCCCAAGGAATTACTCTAAGATAATCTTAGCAAACAATAGCAAAGGCTGATACTCAAGGTGTTAGCAGGAACAAACCATCATGACCAGCAAAGGACTCTGGGAGAACATGGTATTTATACTGCAAGCCTTCAAAGGAGGCAACTAGGCAATTTGCATGACAAGTATATGCAAATTCCTCAGCAGCAGAGCAGGTCTGAAACTTGCAAAGTGAAGACAGGTTTCTTTTCCAGAGACCTGCAGCCCTCAGACTTAAGGAATGGTCAAACAGCTGTCTGCCTGTGCAGACAGCTAAGCGGATCATTACAGAAAGTCTTCAAAACCAAAGATAAGCACCAACCGCCAGAGGAGTTGCAGAAACAGCACTTGGAGAGGTAGACTCTTGGCCTCAGGTAAAGGGCGAGGGCCAGTACTTTGAATGTTGGTCCCTGCTGCTCCCTTGGATTCTGTTAACAGGCCTCTCTGAGTTAAACCACCTACATCCAAGTGGCCAAGGAGTTAATAAGCTTTGCAGCCCCTCCTTACTGCTGGTAGTTATGGCTACATTTATAACCTCTCATAGATATACTGTGAGCTCCTTCGAGGGACAGTTAGTGACAAGACAATATACTCTGTACAGCACTGCGTAAAATGTCGGCGCTATATAAATACTAAATAATAATAATAATAGACATCCAGCATAGGCAAACGCAGGGGGGATTACAGCTGCCCAGAATCCCCCCTCAGACCAGGGCCGGTGCAGTGTCTGGGGACTGGCACAAGTTGGGACACCAGAATATCTGCAGGCATACTGCAGCTCACAGCACTGCCCCCTTTCTTTCCGTGCTACAGTTGACTATGGATGGAGCAGCAGAATGTGTACAGAGCATGGAGCAGCAGTGTGTGTACAGAGCACGGAGCAGCAGCGTGTGTACAGAGCATGGAGCAGCTCTGGAGAACTTAGATTCAGGTATGAGCACAGCCCTGTGCCCTGCTGTGTGAGTGCTTCACTTTCCCCTTCATTAGCAATGTCAGCTGTTCTCATCATTATCTGCATCCAAACTGCTCCTGGTCGATCCCATTGTTGATCAGGAGCAGATTGGACATTTAGGAAATAATTGTCAGATCCTGTCTGTCCGACGGGAAATTGCATTGTGTGTACCCAGCATGATGTCCTACCATATTATTATACTGTATTGTGCGTGGCTGAGGGAGATCTTTCAGGAAAATCCTGGGTTTGCCCCTGTCCAGGACAGGAAGTACTGCCAGGGACCACCACATAAACACAAACCAGACAAATTCTATTAATGTGTTTTAATTAATTAATTAAGAATTTCCCAATAGATCATTCTCCCTTAGTGAGTAGTCACCTGTTGGTCATTTTCAGCATCCACAGACAAGAGATCATGTCCAATCCTAAACCAAATCAGGAAACTATAATCTCATTTCATCAGAAAAAAAAAAAATAAAAATACAAATTTTGAAAAAATGTTTAGTATTGAACATATACAGTAGATAACATTATTCTGTTTATTTCACAGTGGCTGTGATTAAGGACACACCTCTTTATTTTGCGGACAAACTTCACAACTCCATGAAGGTAATAAATTATATACATAAATACTTTTCAGCTAGGAAAACATTACTGTATTATTTTGTACATACTGTATATAGCACAGGTTACAGTTCTGTTTAACTAAAGACAGCTAGTAAACAAACAATGTACCATTCTCCCTCATAATATAACACCTAACCCTTAACCCCCCCCCCCCCGGCACAAACTACCTACTTAATGCCTAACCTTAAACCCCCCCCAAACTACCTACCTAACCCCAAACCCTTAAACCCCCCCCCCCTGCACAAATTACCTACCTAATGCCTGACCCTTAATCCCACAAACTACCTACCTAACGCCAAATCACCCGCCCACCCCATCACCACGGCCGAACCCCAAATTCTCTGTGCCGCCATAGGTGCCATGAGCCGTGATTTGGGTGCCCCATAAATAGTGGGTGCTGTCCCAGCACCCACTATTTATTGGGTGGCCAAATTTCCATTCCGGCGTCCAAATACCGCTAAAATACGGGTAGGGGTCCGTGATGTGCATTCAACTGGCACTGGCCGCATTTCTACCTGCTGGCTGCGGGCTCAGGGGCTGTCTGTGGTTGCTGCGAGTGGTGGCTCCGCCTCCTGGTGCCGCTGGGAGATCTGCTTGTATACTATACACGATTTATCTGCCTAGCAAAAGGGATCTGCCTATTACACTAAAGGGGGGGGGGGGGATCTGCCTATATATACCAAAGGGGGGATCTGCCTATATATACCAAAGGGGGGATCTGCCTATATATACTAAAGGGGGATCTGCCTATATATACTAAAGGGGGGATCTGCCTATATATACTAAGGGGGGATCTGTCTACATACACTAAAGGGGGGGGGGGGGTCTGCTTATATACACTAAAAGGGGATCTGACTAATTAATTATACACTAAAGGGGAGATCTGCCACTATACACTAAAGGGGGGGGGGGGATCTGCCTTTATACACTAAAAGGGGATCTGCCTATATATACTAAAAGGGGGGGCGATCTGCTTATATACACTAAAGGGGATCTTGCACACGGGCGTGTATGCGTGCATGTGCGAAGAGCATGAATAGGGGGGAGGCACCAAAATCTGGTTACGCTCAGGGTGCTGTGAAACCTAAGGCGGGCCCTGGTTGTTAGTCATTATATAAATTGCCCTTATGTCTGACATCTAATATATGAGTGCTTTCCAAATCATCTCATTGGCATCTTCTGGCAGGGCTTGGGTACCGATGACAAAGCTCTCATCCGCATCCTTATCTCCCGGAGTGAGGAGGACTTGCTGAGCATCCGAGTGGCGTATAGAAAAAAATATGGAAAATCTCTCTATTCCTCGATTCAGGTACAATACATACATCACTGATGCAGCAGGATACATTAGCTAGTCCCTTATATTACATAGAAGTGGTAAGATTGTACATTGGTGGGCACCGTTTTGCTTGGTTCACACATGTCATAGCGGTGGTGTATCCATATGGTTTGTATGTGTTGTACTGTCCTGGGTATCCATTGAAGTGCCTGCTGCCCTCAAGAGTGGATGCGTGCCATTATTTCAGATGAAAGACAATGCATCCACCGTCTGAGGCTGGGTTCACATATGACATAGCCTGAAAAAGTCGTGTTTTAGGATGGTTTGCGTTTTTCTATTGTGCTTTTACTGCATTTTTGTGGGTTTGCGGTTTTTTTATGCAGATGCGATTTTCATGCGTTTTAATGCATTTGCGGTTCACTAATGTAAAACACATATGCGTTTTGTATGCATTTTTTTTATATAAATTTATTCAAATCACTTGGAAGACAACAGGAAGCCGAAACACACCAGGGATCTTTAATCAAAAAACAAATTAAAAAACAAATGAAAAACTCTATGCATATGCGTCACCATAGACTTTCATTATGTGTGTTTTGGTAGCCATCCTGCATAATATGCAACACTACCAGCATTTGCGTAATGCATACTGTAAAAAGGCAGTGCAATGCAGCTTCTTCTGCGTCCCATAGACTAACATTGCTGCATAAAACGCAACGTTTTATGCTACGCTAGCATCTCTGCTATGTGTGCACCCGGCCTCAAGAAATCATACCTGCCAGGATTGTCTGTTGTGGCAACTCAAAAGACAAAGCATGGGCCCATAGGAAAGCATGGGCCTTTTCAACATGTCTGCTGGTCTGCTTCTGTCTGCTGTGGTAAATGGTCTGGCAGCAGACCCAGTGAAGACCAAACCTTAATGTAGTTTACATATTAAAAGAAGTCATTTAATTTGTTATGCTGCACTGCACTGCACCACTGTCTGTCTTTGCTCCAGTGTTTCATTAACCCATTCAGGTTCCGTCGTTTTCACGTGAGAAATGTTCACCTCCCATTCATTAGCCTATCACTTTATCACTACTTATCACAATGCACTGATCTATATCTTGTTTTTTCACCACCAATTAGGCTTTCTTTGGGGGGTACATTTTGCTAAGAGCCACTTTACTGTAAATGTATTTTAACAGGAAGAATAAGAAAAAAATGGAAAAATTCATTATTTCTCAGTTTTCAGCCATTATAGTTTTAAAATAATACATGCCTCCATAATTAAAACTCACGTATTGTATTTGCCCATATGTCCCGGTTATTACACCGTTAAAATTATGTCCCTATCACAATGTATGGCGACAATATTTTATTTGGAAATAAAGGTGCATTTTTTCCATTTTGCATCTATCACTATTTACAAGTTTAAAATAAAAAAAAAAAATAGAAATATTTCATCTTTACATTGATATTTAAAAAGTTTAGACCCTTAGGTAAATATTTACATTTTTTTTTTATTGTAATGTTTTTTTTTTTTTATAGTAAACATTTTATTTGGGTACTTTTGGGAGGGTGGGAGGTAAACAATAGATTTATAATGTAAATGTGTGTTAATTCTTTTTTTTTTTTTTTTTCAGGTGTAGTATTACTTTTTGGCCACAAGATGGCGGCCATGAGTTTGTTTACATGACGTCACTCTAAGCGTAGCACGCGCTTAGAGTGACACATCGGGAAGGAGACAGCCAGAAAAAGCACAGCTTCCGAGAGAAGCTATCGCTTTTTCAGCGGGGGAGAGGAATCAGTGATCGGGCTCCATAGCCCGATACATTGATTCCTTGGCTACCGAATCCGCGGCTGGGAGTGCACGTGCACGCGCACGATCGGCCGCAGGAGCGCGCGGTAGCGCGCATGGTTCCTGGACGTAGAAACTACGTCCAGGAACCAAAATAGGTTAAGGAGTTTGCAGTCAAAATGGACACTGGTATAACTACAGGGTAGAAGCCCCTGTGACCTGTCGTAGAGGAGGGGCCCGGACTTCTTCCTCCCTCGTCCTCCACCAGTGCCCCTCTCCTGTGCTTTCTGTGTCAGACCCACAAATCAGTGTGGCAGCAGTGACGACTGGGGCATACCTCTTCCACTGTCTCTCTGGTGCTACCGTTGCAGCCACTAGGTGTCACTGGACTCTCTGGTCTCTGCCTTTGTCTCGATCTGCAGCATGTCGCGTGACTTCATGCGATGTGCAGTGAAACTGAGACCGAAAGGAAAACACCAGATCAGAGAGGACAGTGTGACACAGTCACACAGCCAATGGAGCATGGTGGGAGGGAGGCCCTGGTGTAGAAGGACATTTTGGCCCCTTCTCCTCACCCGGAAGAGGGTGTTTTAAATGTAGGAAGGAGGGCCGCCTAAATGTTTTTTGCTCCTTGAGGGATAGTCACACCTGTGGGATTTGTACTTAGTATTATTTTGTACCCCATGTTTGTTTCTTACTTTGTAGACAGTGCAGTTTCTAGGCTAAAATGCACCCAGGGCGAGGGTGTAAATTGCGCCCCCCCCCCCAGCAAGGTCTGGGCGCCCGCAATATAGGCTAGCCAGGTCTAGTTGCACTCAGTATAGGTCCCCCCGGTATAGGTAGCCAAGAATAGGTAATCCAGTATAGGTAGCCAGCTATAGGTCCCCCCAGTATAGGTAGCCAGGCATAGCTGAGCCAGTATAGTTGCCCCCGGTATAGGTTAGCCAGGTAGGTGCCTCAAGTATAGGTAGCAAGTATAGTTACCCACAGTATAGGTTAGATAGGCAGGCGCCCCCGGTATAAGATAGATAGGTAGGTGCCCCACTACAGGTTAGCTAGGTGGGTGCCTCTAATATAGGTAGCCAGAATAGTTGCCCCCAGCATAGGTTAGATAGGTAGATGCCCCCAGTAAAGGATAGTTAGGTAGGTGCCTGCAATATAGGTAGCCAGTATATTTGCCACCTGTATAGGCTAGCTAGGTAGGTAGGTGCCCCCAATACAGGTTAGATAACAAAGTGCCCCCAGTATAGGTTTGATAGGTAGGTGCCCTACAGTATAGGTTTGATAGGTAGGTGCCCCCCAGTATAGGTTAGATAGGTAGGTGTCCCCCAGTATAGGTTAGATAAGGTAGGTTCCCCCCGTATAGGTTAGATAGGTAGCTGCCCCCCATTATAGGTTAGATTAGGTAGGTGCCCCCATTATAGATTAATTAGGTAGCTGCCCCCCAGTATAGGTTAGATAGGTAGGTGCCCCCCAGTATAGGTTAGATTAGGTAGGTGCCCCCCAGTATAGGTTAGATTAGGTAGCTGCCCCCCAGTATAAGTTAGATAGGTAGATGCTCCCCCAGTATAGGTTAGATAGGTAGGTAGGTAGGTGCCCCCCAGTATAGGTTAGATAGGTAGGTGCCCCCCAGTATAGGTTAGATTAGGTAGGTGCCCCCAGTTTAGGTTAGATGGGCAGCTTCCCCCAGTATAGGTTAGGTAGGTCCACCCCCCCATTATGGAGGGGGGAGCCGGAGCCACGGGAGGGCAGCCCGACCTCTCCCTCCCTCTCCCCGGGCTGCCCTCCGTGCTCCCCCCTCCGACTGCAGAGTAATTACGCAGCAGAAAGCGCTGTGCATAACTACTCACCTTCCTGCGTTCCACTCGCAGCTGATCTCCTCTAGTCATAGACAGTGATACACACGATGCTTCCGGCTAAACAGGAAGCAGCGTGTGTATCACTGTCTATGACGAGAGGAGATCAGCTGCGAGTGGAACGCAGGAAGGTGAGTAGTTATGCACAGCGCTTCCGTCTGTGTAATTACTTTGCGTCTGAGGGGGGAGCACGGAGGGCAGCCCGGGGAGAGGGAAGGAGAGTTCGGGCTGCCCTCCCCGCGGCTCTGGCTCCCCCCTCCTCTACAGCGCCCCCCTCACAACAGCGCCCAGGGCGACGGCACGGCCCTAAAAACGGGCCTGTTTGTACAGCACTACGGAATATGTTGGCACTTTATAAATCAATTATAATAATAATAAGTATCATGTTCCTGCATTTGTCTTTCAGAGTGATACTAAGGGAGATTACAGAATGGCATTGCTGCTGCTGTGCAGGGCGGAAGATATCTGAAGCTACAAACTACACAGAAGTTTATCCCATGAATATGAGGGTTTCTTACCTACAGGCATAATAAGAGTCTGGCCTGACATTCAGTCAATGTTCTTTTTCTGCCATGAATGTGTTAATGCTGATCTCGACCACACCAATCAGAACGTTGCTAATGTGGTACATATGAAATGTTAGAGCACGCTATTTCTTAGCATGTGAATTGCACAATACATTTCATTAAAATCATACTGTATTTCATAAGCATGTGTATCTCTGGATTTTTTAGAAGTAAAAAGCACACTTCTGTGGATGCTGATGAGAGATTACTTGGAAAAGTCATGTGATCATCTTGCTTTCACTGTGTAGACATGATTTTTTTAACATAGGAAATTGGAATAATTACAGCACTCAGTTCCAAACCTTTTCCAGCCAAAGTGCTGAAATGAAAATGATGAAAACTACTGTAATTTAATTGAGAATTGGTGAAAAAGCACAGAAGAGTGGACACCAACAAAGGCCAACATTACCGAAGGGGGATATTGGAGAGATGAAACCTGAGGTCCCTAGTCCACAGCCAACCTTCAGAGAATGGGCTACAAATAAGCTCAAAATTTCACATTTGTACTGCAGTTGTCTCTGTAAGTGAGGGAAAGTTTACTGTGGATTGTAGATTTATGGGGAAAAATATCTTCATTACAATTTATGGAAAGCCCGAAAAAAACCACAAACCCTGAAACACTGAAAGGGATAAAGGAAACCAGAGATGAAGTAACTTAAAAGATTCATACACACCTGGGACTTCCTCCAGCCCCATCCGCATGGATCTATCCCACGACTCCGTCCTCAGCCTTCTCCAGCTCTGGTACTGGTTCGCGTAACTTCGGCCAGCCTGAGCATGTGCAGTTGCTCTCTCCGTCTCTCTCCGGCAGAGAATAGTACTGTGCAGTACTATTCTACGCCGGAGAGACAGAGAGAGTGCACTGCGCATGCTTAGACTGGCTGAAGTTACAGGACCCGGTAGCCCCAGGTATGTACAAATCTTTTAAGTTACTTCATCTCTGATACACTTAAAGCCTAAGTATTAACTGTTTGGGGAGAGCTGCCTTGGCAGAGCTCCTCTGCAATCTATTCACAGCTGTTGATAAACTTTGCTCTGGCTAAACAAACACATACCACATAGTAGTGACTTTTGTCAGCAACTATATGTGGAATAAATACTTTTCATTGTGTGCTGTGGAAGAGTTCAGGTCTGCTCTAAATAACGTTTTGCCCCTCAATTAATGGAGATGAATTTGAGGTATTCAAAGATTTAAATTTATTTTTTTAAAGAAAATGTACACCAAAGGGAAGAGGGATGGGGAGGAGATTATCCCTGGACCTCAAGATATGGATGAGTTGGAAGTGGGGGATGGTGAGCTTTGTCACACAGAAAGTCAGAGAGTAGATGAGATGGAGGTACAGGATATGGTCAGAATGTACACGGACCTGAGACGTAGGTCCAAGTTTATGCCCTCTGTGTACTCAAGCAGATCAACTGCTGTGTTTCTTGAACTAGAGTTCATTCTGAATGACAAAGGCTATGACATTGTGGGAATAACCGAGACATGGATGGATGAAAGCCATGACTGGATAGCTAATTTAAAAGGATACAATGTGTTTAGGAGGGATAGAACAGGGAAAAAAGGTGGAGGGGTTTGTCTCTTTGTTAAGAATTCTTTTACAGCTGTCCTCAACGGTGAGATGGAGGAAGATTGCGAAGATGTGGAGTCCGTTTGGGTAAATATTCATGGTGGAAATAAAAGTTGCCAATTGCTTATTGGGGTATGCTACAGACCACCTCTTATTAATGAAGCTGCAGAACTGCGATTACTACAGCAGATTGAAAAAGCTGCAAGTAAAAACGAGGTCATAATTATGGGCGACTTCAACTTTCCAGACATAGACTGGGGTATTGAGGCTACCCATTCTGGTAAAAGCAGCAGATTTCTTGCAGCACTACAGGACAATTACTTGACTCAAATGGTAACGGAACCAACTAGGGGGAATGCGTTACTGGATCTGATCATTTCTAATAGACCAGATAATGTATCAAATGTGCAGGTTCAAGAACATTTGGGAAATAGTGATCACAACATGATAACGTTTGATCTGGTGACTGATAGGCCACGGGGCAGCGGGACCACTAAAACTATGAATTTTAGAAAAGCAAAGTTCAATCAAATTAGGCAGGCACTAAGTTTGGTGAACTGGGATAATGTACTACAAGGGGACGACACTGAAGGGAAATGGCAAGCTTTTAAACGTATTCTCAATCAATATTGTAGTATGTATATCCCATATGGAAACAAAATGTCTAGGAATAAAAAAAGGCCTCTATGGATGAATAGAAAGGTTAGGGATAAAATGAAGAGGAAAAAGAATGCCTATAAGGTCCTAAAACAGGAGGGGACTGAGGCTGCACTAAGCAATTATAAGGAGTGCAATAAAAATTGTAAAAAAGAAATTAGGCTGGCAAAGATCGAAGCTGAAAATCAAATCGCTAGGGATATCAAATCTAACCCAAAAAAGTTTTACAAGTACATCAACTCTAAAAAAAGAAAGGTTGACTGTATAGGAATCCTAAAGGATGAGGGTGGGAACTCAATGGTGGACGACCAAGGTAAGGCAGAGTTATTAAATGCTTTCTTTGCTTCTGTCTTCACAAAGGAAACAGCACTGTTGCAAATTACAGAGGCAGAAGAGTCTCAATCTTCTAACTGTAATATTAAATACTTAACGCAGGAAGAAGTAAAGGCAAGACTAAATAAATAAAAAATAGACAAGGCACCTGGCCCGGATGGCATGCATCCTCGGGTCCTAAGAGAATTAAGTTCAGTTATAGCTAAGCCCCTTTATCTTATCTTTTGTGACTCTCTTGCAACTAGCAGAGTCCCAGTGGATTGGCGTACAGCCCACGTTTTCCCATTATTTAAGAAGGGCAAAAAATCTGATCCAGGAAATTATAGACCTGTAAGCTTAACATCAGTTGTATGCAAACTATTTGAGGGGTTACTAAGAGATACTATACATGACTTCATAGTAGAAAATAATCTTATTTCTCAGCATCAACATGGGTTTACTAAAGACAGGTCCTGTTTGACTAACATGCTCAGCTTTTATGAGGTAGTGAATGCTAATATGGATATTGGGAATGCTGTAGATGTGATATACTTGGACTTTGCAAAGGCCTTCGACACTGTTCCCCACAGAAGTCTGGTGCAAAAGTTGAGGATGCAAGGACTGGGGAAGAGTTTGTGTGCATGGATAGGGAACTGGCTAATGGACAGAAAACAAAGAGTTGTGGTCAATGGATCGTATTTAAAATGGGAGACTGTTAGCAGTGGGGTCCCACAGGGGTCTGTACTGGGTCCAGTGCTCTTCAATTTATTTATTAATGACCTAGTAGATGCAGTAGTGAGCAATGTTGCTATTTTTGCAGATGATACAAAATTGTGCAGAATCATCAACTCTCATGAAGATAGTGTCATATTGCAACAGGATCTGGATAGGATGGCTATATGGGCACATACATGGCAGATGAAATTCAATGTTGACAAATGTAAAGTCATGCATTTTGGTCGTACCAATGGTCTAGCACCATACAAAATAAATGGGATACAGTTGGGAACATCAAACTTGGAGAAGGACTTAGGAGTACTCATCGACAACAAGTTAAATAATCGTACTCAATGCCAAGCCGCTGCAGCTAAAGCGAACAAAATTTTGGGATGCATTAAAAGGGAAATAAAAACTCGAGATGCTAGCATAATATTGCCCCTGTTTAACTCTCTAGTAAGACCACATCTGGAATATGGAATTCAGTTCTGGGCACCACATTACAAAAAAGATATTGCAGTTTTAGAGCAGGTGCAGAGACGAGCTACAAAATTGATACGTGGGATGGAAGGTCTCGCTTACCAAGAAAGGTTAGATAAACTGGGTTTATTTAGTCTAGAGAAAAGACGCCTTAGAGGAGATCTAATTAACATGTATAAATACATTAGAGGGCAATATAATAGCTTGGCGGATGAGCTTTTTGTCCCTAGGCCTTCTCAAAGGACTAGAGGACATGAGCTGCGCATGGAGGAAAAACGTTTTAGCCATTTATTTAGGAAAGGGTTCTTTACAGTAAGAGTGGTTAAGATGTGGAATGCATTGCCACAGGAAGTCGTTATGGCAAACTCTATACCTGCATTTAAAGGGGGCTTAGATGCTTTCCTTGCGTTGAAAGACATCCATGGCTACAATTACTAGGTTATGCCTAATGATGTTGATCCAGGGATTTTATCTGATTGCCATCTGGAGTCAGGAAGGAATTTTTCCCATTTGGGGCTAATTGGACCATGCCTGGTGGGGTTTTTTTCGCCTTCCTCTGGATCAACAGGGGTATGTGGGGGACGGGCTGGAGTTGTACTTTGTACTGGTTGAACTTGATGGACGTATGTCTTTTTTCAGCCAAAATAACTATGTAACTATGTAACTATGTAAATGGAGAAAGACTTTAAGTCAATTGATTGGAAGAAACATACAGTGGCTTGCAAAAGTATTCGGCCCCCTTGAAGTTTTCCACATTTTGTCACATTACTGCCACAAACATGAATCAATTTTATTGGAATTCCACGTGAACGACCAATACAAAGTGGTGTACACTGTACACGTGAGAAGTGGAACGAAAATCATACATGATTCCAAACATTTTTTACATATCAATAACTGCAAAGTCGGGTGTGCGTAAACACATGGATATGTTTTGTTTTAAACCATTCCATTGTTGCCCTGGCTTTATGTTTAGGATCATTGTCCTGCTGGAAGGTGAACCTCCACCCCAGTCTCAAGTCTTTCTCCAAGAGGTTTTCGTCCAAGATTGCCCTGTATTTGGCTCCATCCATCTTCCTATCAACTCTGACCAGCTTCCTTTACCCTGCTGAAGAGAAGCACCCCCAGAGCATGATGCTGCCACCACCATATTTGACAGTGGGGATGGTGTGTTCAGAGTGATGTGCAGTGTTAGTTTTCCGCCACACATAGCGTTTTGCGTTTTGGCCAAAAAGTTCCATTTTGGTCTCATCTGACCAGAGCACCTTCTTCCACATGTTTGCTGTGTCCCCCACATGGCTTGTGGCAAACTGCAAATGGGACTTCTTATGCTTTTCTGTTAATAATGGCTTTCTTCTTGCCACTCTTCCATAAAGGCCAACTTTGTGTAGTGCATGACTAATAGTTGTCCTATAGACAGATTCCCCCACCTGAGCTGTAGATCTCTGCAGCTTGTCCAGGGTCACCATGGGCCTCTTAGCTGCATTTCTGATCAGCGCTCTCCTTGTTTGGCCTGTGAGTTTAAGGGGACGGCCTTGTCTTGGTAGGTTTACAGTTGTGCCATACTCCTTCCACTTCTGAATGATTGCTTGAACAGTGCTCCGTGGGATGTTCAAGGTTTTGGAAATCTTTTTGTAGCCTAAGCCTGCTTTAAATTTCTCAATAACTTTATCCCTGACCTGTCTGGTGTGTTCTTAGGACTTCATGGTGTTTTTGCTCCCAATATTCTCTTAGACAACCTCTGAGGCCGTCACAGAGCAGCTGTATTTGTACTGACATTAGATTACACACAGGTGCACTCTATTTAGTCATCAGCACTCATCAGGCAATGTCTATGGCAACTGACTTCACTCAGACCAAAGGGGGCTGAATAATTACGCACACCCCACTTTACAGTTATTAATTTGTAAAAAATGTTTGGAATCCTGTATGATTTTCGTTCCACTTCTCACGTGTACACCACTTTGTATTGGTCTTTCACATGGAATTCCAATAAAAATGATTCATGTTTGTGGCAGTAATGTGACAAAATGTGGAAAACTTCAAGGGGGCTGAATACTTTTGCAAGCCACTGTAGTTCCCAAAACTTGACTGTTGGTCAACAGACAACATTGAGTAAATTACAGTCAATGAGTAATGTGATCATTAAAAAAAGTGACAAGGGAGGTAATGTGGTTTTGATGACCATGGGGAACTATGTGGGAGAAGTGGAGAGACTCCTATCGGACATACATTGCTATAAAAAGGTCAGGGGGAATCCATTTACCCAATTGGTAACAGAAGTAAATATTAAGCTATGTTGGGGTTTTGTGGAGGGAATTTTGTTGGAAAGAGAGTACAAGTATATGGAGGTGAAGGAATTCAATATCCCCACCTTTTATATTATCCCTAAGATACACAAAGATTTGTTGAACCCCCCGGGTAGGCCCATAATTTCGGCCAAGGGTGGGCCCCTAGAGAGGTTGTCCCAGTTTGTGGAGAAAAAATTAAAACCGATGGTTCTCTCCCTACCCTCCTACATCAAGGATACCATGGAAGTCTTGAACAAAATAGATAAGGTTGAATTACCTGAGGAATGTTTGTTAGTATCACTGGATGTAGAATCGCTGTTTACGTCCATACCACATGAAGTTGGTTTGAGGGCTATTGCTTTCTTTCTGGAAAAATATTATGGTGAAGACGAAGAAGCCCACAACTGCTATGTTGTGGACTTAATGAAATTAATACTGACGACACTTTTTCCCGTTTGATTGACAGTATTACCAGCAGTTGAGGGGCGTGGCCATGGGGGCGGCATGTTCCCCGGCCTATGCATGTCTGCACCTGGGCTTGTGGGATTTGGAGGAGGTGCATGGCATGCGTGGGTTTGGGGAGCGTGTCGCCCTCTGGCTGCGCTATATAGATGACGTGGTAATGGTGTGGAGAGGAGATAGACAGTCTCCACGCTTTTGTGGAACAATTGAACTTTAACCAAAGAAATATATTTGTAACATATACATTTGATGAGACAATGGTCTCCTTTCCTGGATTTGAAATTGTTCAGACAAGGGAATAAATTGAGTAGCACGTATAGAAAGGAAAGTGCTGGGAATACACTACTGCATGCTTAAAGCCACCACCTGGGGTGTCAAATAAGGTCAGTGCCAACAGGGGAATTTCTAAGAATTAGGCGCAATTGCGCCACAGTTGAGTTGTTCAAGCAAGAGGCTGTTGCTTTAAGACAAAGATTAAAAGAAAGGGGTTATCCCAACAGGATGGTCAAAAAAGCTTATGTTAGGGCTTTACAAACGGACAGAAGCTCTCTGTTGATAAAGAAGGAGAAAAATAATGAGGGACTGGATGGAAATGATCCAGTTAGACTCATTACAAGGTACGGGAACCACTGGGAACAATTGTTGGGTATCTTGAATAAAAATTGGGGAATTCTTACCCTAGATCGAGATATTGCAGAAATAGTGGGTGATACACCACGTGACGGCGAGAAGAATCAGTAGTCTTAATGATCTGTTGATAAGAAGCGAGTTTCAAAGACAGAGGAATAATCCAATAAGAAGGAAGGGGATGTTTAAATGTCAAAATTGTAGATTTTGTAAACATGTGTTAGAAGGTGATACATTTACGGACAGCAAAGGTATAACCCAGTTCAAAATATGTGATTACATTTCATGTGCAACAACCAGAGTCATATACCAATTAATTTGTCCTTGCAATAAAGCCTATATAGGAAAGACGGGGAGGGATTTGAGGACACGGATAGGAGAGCATATAAAAAATATTAAGGCCAAAAATGTGGATAGTACTGTTGCACAACACTTTATGGAGTGCCATAATAGTGATCCTAAAGGCCTCAAATTCAGAGAGATTTACAAGTTGAATATTAGCCCCAGGAGGGGGGATTTTGACGGGATCCTATTGCAGAAAGAATGCATGTGGATCTATAAATGTAAGACCCTGACACCAAGGGGTATGAACATAGATTTCAATTTGGGGGTGTTTCTCTGAGTCGTATCTCGCATCCCAAACTGTCTTTTCGGAAGAATCTGATGAAATGATAACAGTTGAGTTGTTGTATTTTGGATTCCTCTGGTAGAATGGTTTTGGAGCCTACCGGTAGAATCGGGATGACTGGGGGTGGGGGTCGGTGGTATTTTCGGGAATGTCTCCTATGGGGTCCCCTCCCTCCGCATATATAGACATGTAAGTCAAGGTTCAGGATGAATGAGCAATTGCCATCAAAAACTCCTCTTAAAATATGTAACAATTGATGCTGTGGGTATATTTTATGTAATGGCATGATTCTGTATTTAGGGTGTTTCCTTAAGAGGGAGTAGGAGCACAATTTAAAGTTATTTGCAATATGCTGAAGTGAGTTCTGTAATGTGAATATGCCTGCACCTATAAAAACAACCACAAGATGGAGTAGGAGAGAAAGATGTTTGTTGTGCTGAAGAAATCAAATAAATGTTGATGAAATGTGTCCACTAAGTTTGTCCTGAGCAGCCCCACCGCACCTGGACAAACCGCGGGAGATACATAGGAGCCGACACCACCCATGCTGCCTGGCGTGCACTGCTGCCTCACGGTGAGAGAGTGGGCAGTGGTGCGGAAGACCGGGAGAGACATCTGGTAAGGCAAGGAGCAGCGGCCCGCGCCAAGGACTAATCAATCGGGGCAAGGCTGGTCTCCACAGTGCCACTGCAATAACAGCGGTAGGTGCGGCTTCTGTGACAGCTTGGGCAAAGGACTACATACCCCTCCCGAGTGCGCAGGGAGTGGGTCAGAATACGGTGAGCTGACGCTACATGTTTTTATTCACATTATTGAAGGACATGTGAGTAATTCCTGGCTACATAATTTTTTATGCAAAAGGTTGCACACAGAATGAACTTTGATCACAGTAATACTGCAGCATAGTGACTCTATTTTCCAGAACCTGCAAGGAAGATTCTATCTTTCCTGTTTTTTTTCTCTTTGTTTTTGGATGATTCAAAATCAGGGTACTGAGTTGGCAATTCACATTCAGTGATGCAGGACTCTAATAATACTGATGTAACGATTGGTGTCAGCACGCAGAGAGAATCTGATTATTGGTGATCTGCAGTATCACCAAGAATGCAGATATATACCTGATTACTGATGATTTGCAGAATCACCGATAATACAGATATATTGCTAACCTCTGGACACCTATAAATGTGTGAGTGCTTGGTGTAATAGTAGGACTTTGAGTAATGCACCTGTGGAGAAGGTGATTGAAGGCAGTAAAGGAACACTGCTCTAAAAGCACAGGAACCTTCCAGCAGCCTGAGACTCTCCAAGGGGTGGAGTCAGGCTGGAGATAGGAAGGGCCAGAGAGTGAGTGACACCTGAAGGTGGATGTCACTATCTGGTCTGGAGACTATCTCTTAAAGGGAAGGTCCAAGCAAAAAAAAAAAATGAGTTTTACTTACCTGGGGCTTCTACCAGCCCCATGTAGCCATCCTGTGCCCTTGTAGTCACTCACTGCTGCTCCAGTCCCCCGCTGGCAGCTTTCTGACCTCGGAGGTCAGGGCCACATTGCATACATTTTTACGCATTCCAGCTAGTGCAGGAACAAAAATTTACGCGTTGCACCACTAACGCGTAAAAATGTATGCGTTAATGTTCCTGCTCTAGCGGGAATGTGTAAAAATGTACGCAATTCGGCCCTGACCTCCGAGGTCAGAAAGCTGCCAGCGGGGGACTGGAGCAGCAGTGAGTGACTACGAGGGCACAGGATGGCTGCATGGGGCTGGTAGAAGCCCCAGGTAAGTGAAACTCATTTTTTTTTTTTGCTTGAACCTTCCCTTTAAGAGGAGAGATAGCTCTCGAGGTCGGACACGCCTGGTCGGTAACACACGGACAGATAAAGTACAAAGACAGAAGGCTGACTCGGTATCCAAGACAAGCAGGGTCTGGCAACGGAATATCAGATACGCGAGGTACCGAATCAGAGGACAGAAGAGTAGTCAAGAAAGCAATAAGTCATAACAGATATCAAACAATGCCTAGTCTGGGTGTGAGGTCCGTGGTCTCTCCACCCTGGAACTAGTCTGATGTATAACAAAATGATCGCACAAGTTCCCTAGTCTTGGGTGCGAGGTCCGTGGTCTCCGCACCCTGGAACTAGTCTGATGTATAAAAAAATGATCGCACAAGTTCCCTAGTCTTGGGTGCGAGGTCCGTGGTCTCAGCACCCTGGAACTAGTCTGATGTATAACACAAATGATAATACAGTTCCCTAGTCTGGGTGCGAGGTCCGTGGTCTCAGCACCCTGGAACTAGTCTGGAGTAATCTGGCTCAGTGTGAATTCCCAGGTCCACCTGGTTCAAACACACTGTTGGATCTGACTAAGGTCTGAGTGCTCCCACGTAGTGTTCGCAACGGCAGACAACTTGCAACTGGCCAGCAGTAACTATATATGGAATAGTGCTCTCCAGCACCACCCCTAATTGATCAACCAATAGTATCATGCTCTGGAGTCAGCTGATCGGCGTGATCAGCTGACTCTCTCTGCCCAGTATAAGAATTCTGCCTCTCAGCGCGCGCGCGTGTATTCCTAAGCCTGTGTGCACTAACAGACTCAGCCACACCAGACACACGCTGCCGCGTGCAAACCGCCACGCTGGACGCGGAACCAGCAGCCTTACTATTGTTGCATGCTGCGGCTTTTCCTCTTTCTGCCCTGCTACCAGACACACGCTTCCGCGTGCAAACCACCGCATTGGACGCGGAATCAGCCGCCTCCTCAGTAGCACACGGGGCGGCTTTTCCGCGTTCTCTCACAACTGAATGGTAGGGTAATGCAGATATATTGGTGATGGATCATTAGTGCAATATTGCGGCAAATAGTCTTTACAGGTGCTCATGTACAGGCCTTCATGGTTTTAAAGGGGTGGTGCAATACTTGGGGATCATGGGTATACATATTGTGTGTAAATGTGAAAATTGTCATAATACACTTTTTTGTATATCATGTATGATCTCTGAGCGATTTGTTATACAATTTGATTGGTTGTGTTCAGCACAAGGCAGTAGGGAGTTATTGACCTATACCTGGCTACCTATACTGGGAGCACCCATATCTGGCTTCCTATACTGGGGGCACCTACTGTATATGCAATGCCACACACTTACGGCTCTCCTTTGGTCAGGCAAGATGTGTGTGGCGGGCTAGATCGGGCAGTTGACTTTGGTAAGGAGGCAGGGGCCCCAGGTTACGCTTGCCCCGGGGCCCCGTGGGGGCTTAAACCGGCCTTGATGGTGTGTGAAGGTTGTATGTGTTAAGAGGATGATTTTTTTTTTTTACATGGGACAATCTGTGTGTACTCCTAATGCTGCCACTGCCCATGTGGCTGCAGCTCTTGCAGCTGCCATTGACCCCTCCTTACAGTATACTTCCTGCTTTTCCAATCCTGTCCTCCAGTCTGGAGATTTTACTGGAGCCTGGTTTTACTCAGCAGAGCTCCCCAACCCAATGCACAGCCATTACCTCAGATGTGGATCCATAGTCTCAGAATAGGGTGTGGTCATAATAAGTCGACCTACTACAAATGTTGAAACAGCATTACATTTATTTGTTTCAAGATCTATGAGCAACATACATGTAGGGAAAGAATCATTCATGAAATGTTAATCAAATATTCAGTTGGATGCTACTGGTCATGTACTCAGTCTATGATTTTCTCTGTTCACATACTCATTGTCTGATTTACTCATCTTCTCCTGTGCTGCTGACGAACATCGTTTTACACACCAGACCATCCTGCAAACCTGGTCTGAATTTATTAAAGGAACACTATCAAACCAAGTGTTCTAAATGACAATGTACAAACAATGTCTAAGTAGCTGTGTAAACTCTTTTCATGTTAAATATCAGAGGCAAAAGCT